>NW_025124359.1:0-1080 GCF_004010195.1 Chiloscyllium plagiosum | reverse complement strand
AAAAAATGTTGAGGATAAGTAACCACAATATGATAGAATTGCATTTGAATGTTTGAAAATAAGGTATTTAAATATGAACTGAGGGTTTTAAAATTTAGGGGATTAAGGGAAATTATGAAGTCAAGAAGTACAATTTATTGATGTGAATTGGAAAAACACACTTAAAGCATGACTGTAAATAAGCAATGGATAGTCTTTCAAGGACTATTACGTGGCTTCCAGAAACTATGCATTTCGTCAAGATGAAGAACTCAAAAATGGTCAGTCAGATGTGGCTAATAAATAAAGTTGTGACTATATCAGAGTCATATTGGACACAAGGCTTTAACTCTGGGTGCCTTTCCACAATTGCTGCCCAGCCCATTGACTTTATTTGGCACTTGCTGCTGTTGTTGTAGCATATGTGAGTGCAAGTTTTTCTGGCCTTGAGAGACCAACTGTAACAAGTGCTTGCCATTTTTTGAATGTATGAGAAGTGAGGTATTTGTTTAAAACTGATAATTTCATAATTCAAGTAATTTATCACCTATATGATTTGCCATGTATAAATATTTTATTAATCCTTGCTGAGGTGGTTGGTTCCTTGAAATGTTTTTGGGGTGGGCTCTCCCAACATTGGCTCAATTATTAATCATTGACCTGTTCCTTGAGGCTCAAGATTATTTTGTAAAATAATCTGCTACAATAAAGTGGTAGTTGTCAGTATTTAGAACAACCAAATCCAGATAATGGTTACTAATCACATCATTTGTACAATCTAGGATTGTCAGTTGAGTAATTGTTCAAACTAATCCAGTACAGAGTTACACAAAAATATAATCATCCCATGTAATGATAGACTGCCACACTACAAAAATCTTTGAAATAATTTAACAACATACTTATCTTTGTTGAGCTAATCCAGAAACTCCTTCATGTGTCACAAATCATGTCTTTCAAAGGCAGGAAAATGTGCACTCACATATGCTACAATAACAGCAGAAAATACTGGGGTAAGACAATAGGCTTGGTAGCAATTGTCGAATGACAACCAGAGTTAAAACTGACATAGTCAGAACTTTTGTTAGCCACAGCTGACTG
>NW_025124358.1:0-1080 GCF_004010195.1 Chiloscyllium plagiosum | reverse complement strand
AAGAGTACATGTCCCTGGGTGTTACAGAGACGGCGACCCTGTGAGGGAGCAGAGTGGAGTGGGAGCTGGTGGATTACACGTAGCTGGGAGTCACAGAGACGGTGACCCTGTGAGGGAGCAGAGTGGAGTGGGAGCTGGAAGATTACACGTACCTGGGAGTTACAGAGACGGTGACCCTGTGAGGGAGCAGAGTGGAGTGGGAGCTGGAGGATCACACGTATCTGGGAGTCACAGAGACGGTGACCCTGTGAGGGAGCAGAGTGGAATGGGAGCTGGAGGATTACACGTACCTGGGAGTCACGGAGACGGTGACCCTGTGAGGGAGCAGAGTGGAGTGAGAGCTGGAGGATCACACGTACCTGGGAGTCACAGAGATAATATCCTGCTGCAGGACCTGCCTGCACTGAGTTTGAATGAAGTGCAAGAGCCATCACAGAAAAGGCTGTGATATCATTGGCTGATAATAAACCGTTATTAGTGACTGTCACTTAATTGCTGTAAGTCAACGAATTTATTTTTTTACTTCTGAAGTTAGGATTGAAATCAGAAATGAGAGGGAGAAGTGAAATTCTGAGCCAATATAATAAATTACCCTCAGTAAGACACAATTGAATAAGGGGCTTAACCACATTGTTATGCCCTGGCTGTTAACTTCTTTCTAAGTCATGAAGTAAATTACTCTAAACATGTTGCATTTTACGACATGGTAAGACATACTTGTCAGTTGGAAAGTGTGTTCTGTTACATTGGGAAGTCATAGCCCCGCTCGTGTCCTAGATGAATCCGGGTTCTTGGAGCTCAGACAGTGACTACAGACTCTGTGATGCTGGGAGTTATGGGGATAGCACGCACACAGAGCAAATCACCCTGTAGACACCACAGCCTGGAATAAGTAAGGGAATGGTGGATTAGGCAATTGAAGAGAAACATCCAGGTAATACAGGAATAGCTTGATCTGTCCCTCCAATTTCAGTTTCTCAGTTTGGAAGCTGATGAAGTTGCGGCCTGCTCAGGGGAGGGCAGTCAGAGCCATGCCTGTGGTACCACAAGCAGCCTGGCTGTACAGGAGGGGAGGGAGAA
>NW_025124357.1:0-1080 GCF_004010195.1 Chiloscyllium plagiosum | reverse complement strand
ATCGACGTTTTCGGGCATAAGCCCTTCTTCAGGGATTCTCCTGTTCCCTGGATGCTGCCTGACTTGCTGCGCTTTTCCAGCAACGCATTTTCAGCTCTGATCTCCAGCATCTGCAGACCTCACTTTCTCCTCACAGTACAGGAGAACCCAAGCATCAATCCTGGCCCATGTTGCATTAGTCATCTCTGTAATATCCTCCAGTCCAAATTGTCCTTCTCCTGTTTGGAATCTCCTCTAGTCCCCACAATGCTCTCTGTCTCTTTCAGGCTCTCCAATTCCTAACACCCTAATCCCTAAAACGCTCCAGTAGATACTAACTTCCTTCGTCCCTGTAAACCCCGGCCGTCCGGCCTATCCCTGTAAGCTCCTCCTACCAATACCACACTCCATGTGTCTCAATCTGGGTAAACTTCTCCAGCTCCTAGAACCCTTAGTTATCTTTAAAAAATATCGTAAACTGCTTATCGTTCTTCAATTCTTCCATCTTAATCTATTTAAACATCACCGTCTCCCCTTCAACCCACCTGACCACAGGAACCTCTTTCAGTTTGTGCAACCCTCCCCATCTGTGTAACTGTCTCCAACCCAGCAACCTGTCATTCTCCATTACCTTCCTATTCTCTGTACCCTCCAGAAGCTAGAAGCCTTCATATATCTGTTAACATCTTCAGTCAATACAATGGTGGGCTGCACGGTGGCCCAGTGGTTAGCACTGCTGCCTCACAGCGCCAGAGACCTGGGTTCAATTCCCGCCTCAGGCGACTGACTGTGTGGAGTTTGCACGTTCTCCCCGTGTCTGTGTGGTTTTCCTCTGGGTGCTCCGGTTTCCTCCCACACTCCAAAGATGTGCAGGTCAGGTGAATTGGCCATGCTAAATTGCCCGTAGTGTTAGGTAAGGGGTAAATGTTGGGGTATGGGTGGGTTGCGCTTCGGCGGGTCGGTGTGGACTTGTTGGGCCGAAGGGTCTGTTTCCACACTGTAATGTAATCTGTAAAATCTGTAAATCTTCCATATCTCTGTTAGTATACACAATAATCTTCTCCCTGGAACACCCCCTGTCTGTGCCTCTCAGCCTACCTT
>NW_025124356.1:0-1080 GCF_004010195.1 Chiloscyllium plagiosum | reverse complement strand
TACCACTGAATTTTCAATCCATTATTCCTGAAAGAGGGTCAGCGGCACAGAGTCTAACCTCATTTACCAAGCTGTCACAGACATTAATGTGGCTTCACAATTTGATATCATGCAATGATGGCTCAATGTCTTTTCCAATGTATTATATGGTCGTTCATTTCAGAAAAAGAGATGACTTTTCAAGTGTTTCAAAGATTGAAATTTTATTGAAGTATTCATACAAAAACAAAACAAATTGAACACATTCAATAAACTTGGAATGGGTCACAAACATACACAAATCCTCAGGGCATAGACAGTGAGGACATGCAGCTTGGGAAATACAGTACAAATGGACAATCTTTCAGAGACTGTGTCTGAAGAGGGTGTTGTTCAGGAGCAGCAGGTACATTTCTCAGAGGCTTTCCCTTTACACACACAGCCATTGGCACAGTTGGTGCATGCTGCAGGACAGCAAGAGCAGCAACCTGAGAAGAGAGGACAAAGACACAAATCACTCACAATCTATTATCCAGATATTTTGGCACAGTGTTTAAGCCCAAATCGTCGATTCTCCTACTCCTTTGATGCTGCCTGACCTGCTGCACTTTTCCAGCAACACATTTTTCAACAGTGTTTTAGCTGCCAATATTGTCAATTTCTATTCTTGTTTTAAAACTCATCAGTAACTGAGATTCTTATTGCCTCTCTAGCATCCACTAAGATAACACTCCAACAACTCTACACTCTTTAATATCTGTCCTCTCATATATTTCTGCAATTGATGGTTATATCTATGGCTATCAGACCATAATCTTTCAAACTTGATCCTTCAGTATTTCCATCTGTCGATTTATTTGTACTCTTCAAGATACTTATTCATTGGCTTGCCTTTATGCTACCCTAGGTAGTTTGGTGTTTGTTTGATGTCACTCCTGTGAAGTACATTTGGCATTTTACTCAATGTAAACTGTAATGTAATTGCAAGTTGTGGATGCTACTGAGAAAAGGAGATTAATTCTTGTCAGAAAACAGAATCAGAACCAGAAATTGTTTGTAGGTGCTCAGGTTTACTTGTGATTGATCACTTGTCTCCCTGGA
>NW_025124355.1:0-1080 GCF_004010195.1 Chiloscyllium plagiosum | reverse complement strand
TTCTCACGTGGGGGTGAGAGGTGTGAAAATGATTTTTGGCAGGAGCATGAATTTGAGAGCAAGTTTGTACTGATGTCAAATGGTGTAGAATCAAAGGAGAAGACTTTTATAAAAAAAAATTGTCATCTAATGGTAGTAGATTCGCCAAGTTTAAGTGCATTTAAGTTGTCATTGGACAGGCATATGGACGTACATGGAATAGTGCAGGTGGGATGGGCTTCAGATTAATATGACAAGGCGGCGCAACATCGAGGGCCGAAGGGCCTGTACTGCGCTGTAATGTTCTATGTTCTGTAATGTCGTCTTCCTCCATATTAAATGGATTTGAAATTAAATAAGACTAGCTTTCATGTAAGCATGAAAGTGATGAGTTAGAAATTGACAGTTGGGCAGTCATGGTCTGTAAGAAGAACTAGGGTTAATATTTCATTTCATAATCACTGATGGATCCTTCACCTTAAAAGAAATCATGTTAAATTCCCAAAATGCAAATCAGACCCGGATCGCCATCTCCAGGGATCAAAACAGAAACATTCAATCACCAACAAACAAATGTGCATCCAAACCGAACCTCAAGTGCTAAACTTTCTGCAAGCTGCAGGGAATCAGCGCTGAGTTTCTGTCTGTCTCTCTCTCTCTGTAAAACATTCTAAAACCATGACAGTTTCATATAACATATGTCTTTGTTTTGTCTTTCACAGAACAATTTGAGAATCAATTTAGACAACACCAATCTGAAAGAATCTGAGTCCCCGACTCTATCCACAGGTCCCAGACCTGTTAGTGGGAGAACCCGACTCCCTGGGATCCCCAACCCCTCTCTTTTTAAAATGAATTCGTAGCAGGACCGATCCTTCTCGGGCCAGATTGAGACAATAAGCACTGAGGGGTTGAGTCAACCATTGACTTGAATGAGAGGAAAACCAAATGGATAAAAAATACTCACATCTAGCTGCCCAATTCCTCTCAACTCAAGGCTCTTACACTGCTGCCTACAATCTGTCAGTGCTGAGTCCGAGTCACAGCATCAGGTGCAGGTCTGGACCTCCGGAGTTGGTCTCTCTGTTCGGTGATTGGTCA
>NW_025124354.1:0-1080 GCF_004010195.1 Chiloscyllium plagiosum | reverse complement strand
AGGCATTATGTTACGAAGAAGTAACAGTTCGACATGAGAATGAGAGATGTTTTATTGATCATATAACATCTTGAGAAGAGTGTAGTTGGTGAATACCTGATGGATATTTCTTCTTGTGTGGGAGAATAAAATTGGAGAAATAATTTAAGAATAAGTCAGGTTCAAAGGAAAAGTCATTGGACTGAAAAATTGAACTCTGATTTCTGTTCAGATCTGATGCCAGATAGGCTGAGCTTTTCCAGGAATTTCTTTATTTGTTTAAGAATAAAACATATTCATCTTAACACAGATATTGTGAAGTCATCAAACGCTTATGTTTACATTATGCAGGCACATATTAACACATCTTCAAAACGAGTAGGGCCATTTATTGTTAATGAATTGATTCAGTGTATGGCAACAGCAATAATGCACTGACCTGGAGTCGAGAATATGATGGAGTCATATAGTTCGGACAATATTAAAGAAGAGCTCACATGGTCCCGTTTGGGACCTGATAAGATTACTGATTTAAGTTACAGATAGAAAAATGTCGCCTACCTGTGAAGAAACAGCCTGTTGCTCCTTTTCTGTTTCCCTGCCGCTCAACACAGCACAGTGTGGGAGTGAAAAAAAGCCTAGTCGTCTTTTTCACTTATGGAGGATTCCTGATGATGATTCATTGGAATCTCCCCACTGCCTGAAGCAAAGCAATTCAGCCAAATCCAACTGTTTCAGGAAGAAATCCCATTGTCAGAAGTATTATGCGAGACGAATAACTTCAGAAATAATTATTTAGACTCGATATGTGAGGGGATCGGACAAGAGATTCTGTGGCTGCATATGGGAATCCAAGATGATGTATAGCCTCCTACGTGCCAGGGTTCAGGATGTCTCAGAGCAGCTGCAGAACGTTCTCACCGGGGTGGGGGGAGCAGCCAGAAGTCATTGTGCACATTGGTACAAATGACACAGGTAGAAGTAGTGATGAGGTCCTGCAGAGTGATTATAGAGAGCGAGGAAAAAGGTTAAAAGAGAGGACCACGACAGTGGTAATACCCGGTTTAGTTCCAGTGTTCCGTGTTAGTGAGGGTAAGAACA
>NW_025124353.1:0-1080 GCF_004010195.1 Chiloscyllium plagiosum | reverse complement strand
TTCTATAATACAGGAGGAAGCAGAGACGCTGATTCAGCTCCTTTGTTTTCTATAATACAGGAGGAAGCAGAAACGCTGATCCAGCTCCTTTATTTTCCATAATACAGGAGGAAGCAGTGACGCTGCTCCAGCTCCTTTATTTTCTATAATACAGGAGGAAGCAGAGACGCTGCTCCAGCTCCTTTATTTTCTATAAGAGGAGGAAGCAGAGACGCTACGCCAGCTCCTTTATTTTCTATAATAACGTAGGAAGCAGTGACGCTGCTGCAGCCCCTTTATTTTCTGTAATACAGGTGGATGCAGTGACGCTGCTCCAACTCCTTTATTTTGTATAATACAGGAAGAAGCAGAGACGCTGCTCCAGCTCCTTTATTTTCTATAATACAGGAGGAAGCAGTGACACTGCTCCAGCTCCTTTATTTTGTATAATTCAGGAGGAAGCTGAGACGCTGCTCCAGCTCCTTTATTTTCTGTCGTACAGGAGGAAGCAGTGACGCTGCTCCAGCTCCTTTATTTTCTATAATTCAGGAGGAAGCAGTGACGCTGCTCCAGCTCCTTTATTTTCTATAGGACTGGAGGAAGCAGTGACGCTGCTCCAGTTCCTTTATTTTCTATAATACAGGAGGAAGCAGTGACGCTGCTCCTCCATTTACTCATATCACTGTACCAAATCTTCCATTTCCTGATGACCGAGCCAGATTTGACCATTTAAGGGTGCGCTAGTCTAATTCCCCCATTTCCTGGTGCCACGCACCCATTCTCTAATTTAGCTTGTTCATTTTCTATAATACAGAAGAATGCAGTGACGCTGCTCCAGCTCGTTTATTTTCTATAATACAGGAGGAAGCAGTGACGCTGCTCCAGCTCCTTTATTTTCTATAATACGGGAGGAAGCAGTGACGCTGCTCCAGCACCTTTACTCTCTATAATACAGGAGGAAGCATAGACGCTGCTCCAGATCCTTTATTTTCTATAATACAGGAGGAAGCAGTGACGCTGCTCCAGCTCCTTTATTTTCGATAAGAGAGGAGGAAGCAGAGACGCTACGCCAGCTCCTTTATTTTCTATAATACAGGAGGA
>NW_025124352.1:0-1080 GCF_004010195.1 Chiloscyllium plagiosum | reverse complement strand
CTGGTAAAGATGCCAGTTATAACACTGTCTCTTGGAACTAAAGAACAGGAACTAAAGTGAAGATGTAGAGAAATGTGACATGCCCGTGTGTCAGTTCAGGTTGGAAAGTGAACTCAAGACTGGGGAATTAATAATGAGTGCGATTAGCAGAATGTCATTTCCAGGAATACAGTTTGTTTTTGGGAAGGATTCAGGAGGTTCCAAGGTGGGACTAATATGATTACACAAATGAGTGGAATAATTCTACCACTTTCGTATTGTTTACCATCAGAGATGCCCCAAACGAATCTATTCAGCTTACTCACTTTGAGCAAATATCAAGTGAAAGCGCCGTTGAAAGGAATTAAAGAAAAAAAGTAATCGAATTCAATTCGGACATTGCACATTTTAATGATGCATCTGAGTTGAGGGAGAATATATATCAGTAAGGTAATTTTGCTAAACAGCACTCAAAGAGCATACAGCCTAGAATGATGCAGTGGCCGATAATGACTCCAAACTTCCGATATTTCACCGTGGAAACTATGCATTGGTAGGAGTTCGCTTAAAAGCCAGATATCGTGGAACCCTATCAAATGAAGAGAACCGTTGCCAGGTAAACTATCTGGTAAAGATGCCAGTTATAAAAAACTAAAAGCTGTTTCGTGTACATCATGTGAACATATCGCAATCCTATTATAATAGACAGACATACCTGGAAAAACATTACTGCCAAGAGAGTGTGGAATACAATTCAGATGCATGGAGTTTTATGTGCTACTAATGCATTAATTACCAAGGAAGTCCTTCACGAATGGGATCGGATATTGAGCTATCTGTCTCCAGTACAAAGAATCGAGATGATTTTTTTGCTGCAGCAGCAGCATGAGGACATATGCTCGAATAAAGTTCGGCAGCCTAATGCTCTTTTGCATGAGGTGTAATTAGGTAATGCTGTTCCAATAAAACAACACCACAACAGGCTTAATCTTCTCAAAGCCACAGAGGTTCAGAGGAAGCGGTGTCGACACTCGACAAATATATCAACAAGGTAAAAACAATGACTGTAGATGCTGGAAACCAGATTCTGGATCAGTGGTG
>NW_025124351.1:0-1080 GCF_004010195.1 Chiloscyllium plagiosum | reverse complement strand
TTAACAGTATATCTTTTCCCTAACTTTCAATCCCATAAAGTGCAGCGCCTCCTACTTACTCAGATTAAACTCCATCTGCCACCTTTCCACCCATATCGGCAATTGATCTCCACTGTATCTTTGACAACCTTATCCACAACTTCACTGATCGTTCTATCATCTGCAAATAAACAAAGGGCAGAGGTCCCATTATGGAACCTTGAGGAACACCACGAGTCACGAACCTCCAGCCAGAAAAACACCTTTCCTCACTGTCCTCTGCTTTCTATGGGAATCGAAGCTGCCACCTCACCATGGATCCAATGTAATGTAATCTTCAGGATGAGCCCACCATGAGGGACCATATCAGGCGCCTTTACTGAAATCCATGCAGACAACATCCACTGCTCTACCCTCATCGATTACCTTTGTCACTTCCTCAAAAGATTCAATCAAGTTAGTAAGACATGACCTGCCTTGCATAATGCCATGCTGACTGCCCCTAATTAGGCCCTGCATTTCCAAATGCATGTAAACCCTATCCCTAAGAATCATCTCCAATAGTTTATTTTAATATCCGTTCATCAGTGTGCTGTTGATGGACTATGATTCAATTGGTGATCCTGATACAGTATCTAATGCAGCATGTCCCTCAATACTGAACATCATGTCAGTTGGTGTCACAGTAGCAGGGCTGACTTTCACTCCATATGGCCGGATGTTCTTGATCCTGATTGGAGCCTCGGAGCAGCACAACTATATCAAATATCTGAAATTGCATATCAGTCACCCCAAACTAAAATGTCTTTCATCTACAAAAAATTATGTTGTACCACACAATCTCCACTGTTCTGAGCTAGGTACAATGACACAGGTTTCACAAAGTTGATGGAGTACTGCAGTACATGGTGTAACACTCTAGCCTCAAGGTGAATCCATCTAAAAATATATCCAGGAGTTTTTGTCTCTAAAACATCAGTCCTGACAAAATAGTCATAATAATAATGTTATAACAATAATGTGAATAATAATGATAGCAATTACATATTTAAACTGACAGCTAAAGTTTAAATAATAATCCCAAATGAACGCAAATTGGAG
>NW_025124350.1:0-1080 GCF_004010195.1 Chiloscyllium plagiosum | reverse complement strand
ATGGTTAAGGCTGCTCTTCAATATGGTCAAGGCGGCTCTTCAATATGGTCAAGGCTGTTCTTCAATATGAACAAGCCTGCACTTTAATATGGTCAAGGCTGTTCTTCAATATGATCAAGGCTGTTCTTCAATATGGTCAAGGCTGATCTTCAATATGGTCAAGGCTGTTCTTCAATATGGTCAAGGATGCTCTTCAATATGATCAAGGCTGTTCTTCAATATGATCAAGGGTGCTCTTCAATATGGTCAAGGCTGTTCTTCAATATGACCAAGGCTGTTCCTCAATATGATCAAGGCTGCTCTTCAATATGATCAAGGCTGCTCTTCAATATGTTCAAGGCTGCTCTTCAATATGATCAAGGCTCTTCTTCAATGTGGTCAAGGCTGCTCTTCAATATGATCAAGGCTGTTCTTCAATATGGTCAAGGCTGCTCTTCAATATGATCAAGGCTGTTCTTCAATATGATCAAGGCTGCTCTTCAATATGATCAATGCAGATCTACAATATGATCAAGGCTGTTCTTCAATATGGTCAAGGCTGCTCTTCAATATGATCAAGGCTGCACTTCAACATGTTCAAGGCTGCTCTTCAATATGATCAAGGCTCTTCTTCAATGTGGTCAAGGCTGCTCTTCAATATGATCAAGGCTGTTCTTCAATATGGTCAAGGCTGTTCTTCAATATGATCAAGGCTGCTCATCAATATGATCAATGCTGATCTTCAATATGATCAAGGCTGCTCTTCAATATGGTCAAGGCTGTTCTTCATATGGTCAAGGCTGTTCTTCAATATGGTCAAGTCTGCTCTTCAATATGATCAAGGCTGTTCTTCAATATGGTCAAGGCTGTTCTTCAATATGGTCAATGCTGTTCTTCAATATGACCAAGGCTGTTCTTCAATATGGTCAAGGCTGTTCTTCAATATGATCTAGGCTGCTCTCCAATATGATCAAGGCTGTTCTTCAATATGGTCAAGGCTACTCTTCAATATGGTCAAGTCTGCTCTTCAATATGATCAAGGCTGCTCTTCATTATGGTTAAGGCTAATCTTCAATATGGTCAAGGCTGCTCTTCAATATG
>NW_025124349.1:0-1080 GCF_004010195.1 Chiloscyllium plagiosum | reverse complement strand
ACAGGGAGACAGACAGGGAGACAGAGAGGGAGATCGAGAGAGACGGAGACTGAGGGGAACAGAGGGAGACAGAGAGAGAGAGAGAGACAGAGAGGGGGACGATGACTATCAGGTGAATCCAGAACTAGAGGGGCGAAGGTCTACGGTGAGAGGGGGAAAGGGACAACCTTTTCCCCCCAGAGGGTGGTGCGTGTGTGGGAGGAGCTGCCAGAGGAAGTGGTGGGGGCTGGTACAATGACAGCACTTAAAAGGCACATAAGACAATCAGAGGGTTAGACAGGGTGGACAGTCAGAGCCTTTTCCCTCGGACGGTGATGGCGAGCACGAGGGGGCACAGCTTTAAACTGAGGGGTGATAGGTACAGGACAGATGTCAGAGGGAGTGTCTTTGCTCAGAGAGGAGTAGGGGGTGTGGAACACAACAGGGGCAGACTCGCCAACGTTAAATGGGCATTGGATGGCCATATGGACGGGAATGGGATAGTGTAGGTTAGATGGGCTTCAGATTGGTTCCACAGGTCGGCACAGCATCGAGGGGCCGAAGGGCCTGTACTGCACTGGAATGTTCTATGTTCTAAAGGGCACGGGGAAGGAGACATGGACAGGAAGGGTTGGGAGGTGCATGGGCCCAAACAGGGCGGGATTAATCCAGGGTAACTGGGTGGGCACGGACGGGTCGGGCCGAACGGCCTGTTGCGGTGCGGTACGGCTCCAGGGGAAGGTGTCGCGGATGGGTACGAGGGCCGGGGGAGCGTTTGGGTGGTCGGCGCAGATCGGGAGGGGGGGCCAGAGAGAGGTGCCCGGCTCTCCGAGGGTCTGCGCCAGACGGGCAGAGCGGCCTGCCCTGCTGCGATAGTTCTCTGCTCTCTCCCGGCAGACAACCGGAAGTGCAGGAATGGGTACCGGCGTTGCCTGAACAACCGATGTTTACCGTTAAACCAGTGGTGTAATGGTGTGGACGACTGTGGAGACACCTCAGACGAGGCGTTCTGTAACAGTGAGTACCACCGGGATCGAGGGGATCGCGAGTGATCGGGGGGGAATGCAGCAGAGACATGGCTCACCCTCCCACAGCACCCGC
>NW_025124348.1:0-1080 GCF_004010195.1 Chiloscyllium plagiosum | reverse complement strand
AAACAAGTGGATGAAGGTAAAGCGATTGATGTGGTATGTATGGATTTGAGTAAGATGCTTAATAAGGTTCCCCACAAAATACAAACTCATGGAATTGAGGGTGATTCGGTGTCATATATCAGAGATTGGCTAGCTGAAAGAAGACAGAGGGTGGTAGTTGATAGAAAGTGTTGATCCTGGAGTTCAATTACTCGTGGAGTACCACAAGGATTTGTTCTGGGGTCACTGCTATTTGTCATTTTTATAAATGACCTAGGTGAGGGCGTAGAAGGATGTTTTAGCAACGTTGCATTTAACACTAAGTCGGTGGAGTGATGGATAGCGCTGAAGGATGTTCTAGGTTATACAGGAACATAGAGAAGCTGCCGAGCTGGGCGGAGATGTAGCAAATGGAATTAAATGCAGAAAAGTGTGAGGTGATTCACACTTTTGGGTGCAGCAACAGGAATAAATTGTAGGCTAATAGTGAGAGTCTTGGTAGTGTAGATGAGCAGAGAGATCTCAGTGTCCATGAACATAGATCCCTGAAAGTTGCCACTCAGGCTGACATGTTTGTTCAGCAGTCATACGATGTCTCATCTTTTATTGTAAGAGGGATTGGATTTTGGAGCCATGAAGTCATGCTGCAGCTGTACAGGACTCTGGAGCGGCTGCAACTCGAAGCATTGACTACAGTTCTGGTCACAGAAAACGTGAAAACTTTGGAAAGCGTACAGAGGAGATTTGCTGGAATGTTGCCTGGTTTGGAGGGGGGTCTTATGAGACAGGCTGAGGGGCTTGAGGATGTTTTCGTTAGCGAGAACTTATTTGAGAGGTGACTTAATTGAGACATATAAGATAATCAGAGGATTAGATAGGGTGGACATTTTCCTCGGATGGTGATGGCTAGCATGAGGGGAGATAGCTTTAAATTGAGGGGTGATATAACATATCTAAGGCCAGAACATCCGTCCAGACATATGGGACCCAAAACTGTGCACAATACTCCAAATGTGGACTGAACAGAACTTTTAGGTCTTCAGAAATACATCTCCGCTTTTTTATTCAAGTCCTTTCAACATAAATGCCACAATTGCATCT
>NW_025124347.1:0-1080 GCF_004010195.1 Chiloscyllium plagiosum | reverse complement strand
ACTCATAACTGAAACAACCTGCAAGTTTACGTTTAGAGAATTCTGAACTAGAACTCCTTTCTAGTTTCTGAAGTCTCTTCTCACTTTAGACTTCTGAATTTTCTCATAATTTGGAAAATAGGCAATGCTTCTATTTTACCTACAGAAGCGCATGACCTTACACTTTCCCACATTTTACTCCATCTACAACGTCTTTCGCCATTCATCTAACCTGTACAAAGCCTTCTGAAGCCACCCCACCTCCTAAGTGATCCCTGTCCCTCGACCTATCTTCGTTTCTCCTGCAAACCTAGTCAGAATGCCCTCATTTCCTTCATCTATACCGTGAATGTATGGAGTGAAAAGTTGTGGTCCCAAAACGAAGTCTTGTGGAACATGACTTGTCACCAGCTGCCATCCTGGGAAGGACCCTTTTATCCTCACTCTGTGCTTTTGGCCTGACAACAAAGATATCTGTGCTTGCACTTTGCCTGTGACACCACTAGCCCTTGCCTTATTCAGTAGCCTTATGTGTCGGACATTGTCAAAGGCCTTCTTGACGTCCAGGTAGAGAACATCTATTGGCTTCCTCCTTTGTCCAACCTTTTTGTTATTTCCTCAAAGAATTTCAGCAGATTGTCAGGCACGACTTCCCATTGATGAAACCATGCTGATTCTGTTCTTTTTGAGCGTATACATCCAAGTATTCAGATAGTTCATACTTCGTAATGTTTTCTGGATCTTAACCACGACTAAGGTTAGCCTAGTTAGTCTGCAATATTCCGTTTTTTGCCTTTCTCACTTTCAAAATAGGTGTGTCCCATGACCAACTTTCCAGTCCTCTGTGACATTCATTGGATGTTGACATTCCTGATAAGTCACGTAATGCGCCCACTTCTTCTTCAGTTATCTTCCTGAGAACTCTGGGGCATTGTCTATTTGGTCCAGGTGACTTATCCACTTTCAGCCCATTCAGTGTTTCTGGTACCTTCTCCTTGTTCATGGAAACCATACCCAGCTCTTCCCTATCGTTCTGTTAAATTTTGAGGATACTACTTTTGTTTTCCGCTGTGAAAACAGATATGAAGTAATTATTCAAAC
>NW_025124346.1:0-1080 GCF_004010195.1 Chiloscyllium plagiosum | reverse complement strand
CACATGTGTTTATCATCACTGACATGGGTTTACGATCACTGACGTGTTTATTAAGACTGACTGTTTCCACATGTGTTTACCATCACTGACATGTGTTTACCATCACTGACGTGTTTATTAACACTGACTGTTTCCACATGTGTTTATCGTCACTGACATGTGTTTACCATCACTGACCTGTGTTTATCATCACTGACATGTGTTTACCATCACTGACATGTGTTTACCATCACTGACATGTGTTTATCAACACTGACTGTTTCCACATGTGTTTATCATCACTGACATGTGTTTACCATCACTGACACGTGTTTACCATCACTGACATGTGTTTATCAACACTGACTGTTTCCACATGTGTTTATCATCACTGACATGGGTTTACCATCACTGACGTGTTTATTAACACTGACTGTTTCCACATGTGTTTATCGTCACTGGCATGTGTTTACCATCACTGACATGTGATTATCAAAACTGACTGTTTCCACATGTGTTTATCATCACTGACATGTGTTTACCATCACTGACATGTGTTTACCATCACTGACATGTGTTTATCAACACTGACTGTTTCCACATGCGTATATTATCACTGACATGTGTTTACCACTCTGACATGTGTTTATCATCACTGACATGTGTTTACCATCACTGACATGTGTTTATCATCACTGACATGTGTTTATCAACACTGACTGTTTCCACATGCGTATATTATCACTGACATGTGTTTACCATCACTGACATGTGTTTACCATCACTGACTGTTTACACATGTGTTTATCATCGCTGACATGTGTTTATCATCACTGACATGTGTTTACCATCACTGACATGTGTTTACCATCTCTGACTGTTTCCACATGCGTTTATCATCACTGACATGTGTTTACCATCACTGGCGTGTTTATCAACACTGACTGTCTCCACATGTGTTTATCAACACTGACTGTTTCCACATGTGTTTTTCACACTGACCTGTGTTTATCATCACTGACATGTGTTTATCATCACTGACATGTGTTTACCATCACTGACATGTGATTACCATCTCTGACTGTTTCCACATGTGTTTAT
>NW_025124345.1:0-1080 GCF_004010195.1 Chiloscyllium plagiosum | reverse complement strand
TGTGCTTATTGATTGAAACTGTGGATGAGTGCCTTGCCTCTAGGAATTCCCTGGCTGTTCTCGGTTTGGTTTGTCCTATAATAGTGTTGTCCCAGTCGAACTCACGTTGCTTGTCATCTGCGTGCGTGGCTACTAAAAATAACTGGTCGAGTCGTTTCGTGGCTAGTTGGTGTTCATGGATGTGGATCGTTAGCTGTCTTCCTGTTTGTCCTATGTAGTGTTTTGTGCAGTCCTTGCATGGGATTTTGTACACTATGTTGGTTTTGCTCATGCTGGGTGTCAGGTCCTTCGTCCTGGTGAGTTGTTGTCTGAGAGTGGCTATTGGTTTGTGTGCTGTTATGAGTCCTAGTGGTCGCAGTAGTCTGGCTGTCAGTTCCAAAATGTTCTTGATGTATGGTAACGTGGCTAGTCTTTTGGGTCGTGACATGTCTTCATTCCGTTTTCTTTCCCTGAGACATCTGTGGATAAAATTGCATGGAGTTTGACCCCACCCCGCAGCTCACAATAGGATAAACAACACAGTGAGAAACCGACAAAAAAAAACGTACAGATAACCAGGTTTGACCAACAGAGAATGAAAACTGTTTTCAACAACACCCTCAGATTCTATGGCCTACCTAAAGTGCACAAACCAGACATCCCACTCAGACCCATAGTATCACTACCAGGGACACCATCACACAAACTGGCTAAAGAACTACAGCAGAAATTGAAAAACCTGATCAGCGGTTCCAGCCACTCTGTACAGTCAACACAGGAATTCTTGAACATCATCAGAAATATACACATCGACAAGGAAAAAACATGGTCTCATTCGATGTAACGGCACTGTTCACCTCTATCGACAAAACCCTAGCCAGAGAAACCATAGCCAACCTGCTGGACATAAAGAACAAAAAACAGGACGTTGAACCTATCAACAAAGACGGCATACTCAAACTACTGGATCTGTGCCTCACAACACACTTCACATTCAACAACCAGATATATGAACAAATCACCGGCACACCCATGGGCTCACCCATCTCTGGACTAATAGCAGAAGCAGTAATGCAAAGATTAGAACAAACAGTCTTACCG
>NW_025124344.1:0-1080 GCF_004010195.1 Chiloscyllium plagiosum | reverse complement strand
GTGAGGAAAGAGGTCGATCTGAGACGGGGACAAGCTGAGAACAGGAGCAAGTCAAACAGTCAGGACAGGCAGGGACAAGGTAGGACTAATAAATTAAACTGCATTTATTTCAATGCAAGGGGCCTAACAGGGAAGGCAGATGAGCTCAGGGCATGGTTAGGAACATGGTACTGGGATATCATACCAATTACGGAAACATGGCTCAGGGATGGGCAGGACTGGCAGCTTAATGTTCCAGGATACAAATGCTATCGGAACGATAGGAAGGGAGGCAAGGGAGGAGGGGGAGTGGCATTTTTGATAAGGGATACCATTACAACTGTACTGAGGGAGGATATTCCAGGAAATACATCCAGGGAAGTTATTTGGGTGGAACTGAGAAATAAGAAAGGGATGATCACATTATTGGGATTGTTATATAGACCCCCCAATAGCCAGAGGGAAATTGAGAAACAAACTTGTAAGGAGATCTCAGCTATCTGTAGGAAAATAGGGTAGTTATGGTAGATTTTAACTTTCAAAACATCAACTGGGACTGCCATAGTGTTAAAGGTTTAGATGGAGAGGAATTTCTTAAGTGTGGACAAGACAATTTTCTGATTCGGTGTGCAGATGTACCTACTAGAGAAGGTGCAAAACTTGACCTACTCTTGGGAAATGAGGCAGGGCAGGTGACTGAGGTGTCAGTGGGGGAGCACTTTGGGGCCAGCAATCATAATTCTATTCGTTTTAAAATAGTGATGGAAAAGGATAGACCAGATCTAAAAGTTGAAGTTCTAAATTGGATTCAGACAATTTTGACAGTATTAGGCAAGAACATTCGAAAGCTGATTGGAGGCAGACGTTCACAGGTAAAGGGACGGCTGGAAAATGGGAAGCCTTCAGAAATAAGATAACAAGAATCCAGAGAAAGTATATTCCTGTCAGGGTGAAAGGGAAGGCTGGTAGGTATAGGGAATGCTAGATGACTAACGAAATTGAGTGTTTGGTTAAGAAAAAGAAGGAAGCATATGTCAGGTATAGACAGGATAGATCGAGTGAATCCTCAGAAGAGTATAAAAAAAGTAGGAGTATACTTAA
>NW_025124343.1:0-1080 GCF_004010195.1 Chiloscyllium plagiosum | reverse complement strand
AGTAAACAGGTAAGATATATGTTGCATTTTTTTCTACAAAAACTGTTTCTAATGAGTAAATAATGTCATATAAGGCTACAGAGAATAGAAAGTCCTTGGCTTCACTCAATATCAATCCCATGTGAGCTGGTAATAGTCGCACCAGGGGTTTTGCAATGAGCCTCCGTATCTCAATGCTAGAAAAGCGTGGTTAATTACAGGAATTCTGATCCTGCTCTTGATAACTACCGTGATGCTCCTACTGAAGAATACCTTTGTATCACCATCTTAGATCTGAGGCCCACTATTCAGTCTTCACAAAAACTATGTGGAAACGGTGCTACACAGTACTCCAATTGCTCATGGAACTGTGTCTTGACAAAATTGAAAGCCTTCATAGATGTGGGAAAGAAAACATAAATTGTATTTTCTTGACATCTCCTGACTTAATTTATCCTTCGATCTTGAAAGTCTTGAAATAGCATGGAGTGTTGTGTGGGCTGGTTCCATTTGCAGGTGTTATGCAATTTCTTTCCGATGAACGCTAAACAATTCATGAGCATGTCACTTTCGCCTCCCCATCCATGCAGCCGAGAATCCCTGTCCCTGTTTAATTCGCTCCTCGTGTGTCTGCATGTGGCCTGTCAAATATGCTGGAATCATCTTCTAAAGTGTTTTTTTCTTCCTGAAAAAACATCTCCGATTTCAATAACTCTCAGAATAAAAAGTACCTGCTTTAAACTTCATTGTCGTTCCTCGCTGGTTTTGAAGCTCTAACCTCTGTTCATACACTCACCTGAATGAGGGAATTTCCCTCCTATTTACTCTTACCAACCTCACATCAGCTCCAAAACCTCCATTAGGACACAACTCAGTCATTCCTGATTTGTGTCGTGTGATTCTTCATCTATTCCATCATCGCATTAAATCCCTTCTTTTGTTTTCTCGTAGCTTTAACTCCCAGTAAACCTAATTTCCGTCATCTCTAATGATTTTATATCAAGGGAACTCTGACCATATCCTTCCTAACCATATTCCACTCCCCAAACTACGTGTATTTCATCATGTCATTATATACCAATAAATTTCGTCCTGAGAAAT
>NW_025124342.1:0-1080 GCF_004010195.1 Chiloscyllium plagiosum | reverse complement strand
AGGTTAGGGTGGATTGGCCATGCTAAATTGTCCTGTAGTGCCCAGGAGTGTGGGGCTAGAGTGGATTGACCATGCTAAATTGTCCCGTAGTGCCCAGGGATGTGCAGGTTAGGGTGGATTGGCAATGCTAAATTGTCTCGTAGTGCCCAGGGATGTGCAGGTTAGGGTGGATTGGCCATGCTAAATTGTCCTGTAGTGCCCAGGAGTGTGCAGGCTAGAGTGGATTGACCATGCTAAATTGTCCCGTAGTGCCCAGGGATGTGTAGGTTAGGGTGGATTGGCCATGCTAACTTGTCCCGTAGTGCCCAGGGATGTGTAGGTGAGGGTGGATTGGCCATGCTAAATTGTCCCATAGTGTCCAGGGATGTGTAGGTTAGGGTGGGGATTGGCCATGCTAAATTGTCCCGTAGTGCCCAGGGATGTGCAGGTTAGGGTGGATTGGCCATGCTAAGTTGTCCTGTAGTGTCCAGGGTCATGCAGGCTAGGTTAATTAGCCATGGGAAATGCAGGGTTACAGGGTTTGGGCAGGGAAGTAGGATGCTCTTCCGAGGGTCGGTGTGGACCCGATGGGCCAAATGGTCTGCTTCCTCACTGTAGGGATTCTGTGATTCTATAGCAAAGATGAGGGCAGTGAAGGTGTGGTGCCTAAATTTGCAAATGACACCAAGATTAGTAGGAAAGTACATTATGCCAAGGATGTAAAAAGGTTGCAGGTAGTGGTGGGTTGAGTGAGTGAGCATGGGCGGCACGCTGGTACAGTGGTTAGCACTGCTGCCTCACAGCGCCAGAGATCCGGGTGCAATTCCCGCCTCCGGCGACTGACTATGTGGAGTTTGCACGTTCTCTCTGTGTCTGCGTGGGTTTCCTCCGGGTGCTCCGGTTTCCTCCCACAGTCCAAAGATGTGCAGGTCAGGTGAATTGGCCATGCTAAATTGCCCATAGTGTTAGGTAAGGGGTAACTGTAGGGGTATGGGTGGGTTGCGCTTCGGCGGGCGGTGTGGACCTGTTGGGCCGAAGGGCTTGTTTCCACACTGTAAGTAAGTAATCTAATCTAATCTAATAATCTGACATTATACATCT
>NW_025124341.1:0-1080 GCF_004010195.1 Chiloscyllium plagiosum | reverse complement strand
GGTATTGAGGAAGCACTTTCTGAGGCATTGAGGTAGCACTCTCTGAGGTACTGAGGAAGCACTATCTGAGATATTGAAGGAGCACCTTCTGAGGCACTGAGGAAGCACGAACTGATGTACTCAGGGAGCACTTTCTGAGGTACTGAGAGAGAACTATCTGAGGTACTGAGGTACCACTTTCTGGAGTATTGAGGGAGCACTTTCTGAGGTATTGAGGGACCACTATCTGAGGTATTGAGGAAGAACATTTGAGGAATTGTGGGAGCACTTTCTGAGTTATTAAGGGATGACTATCTGAGGTACTGAGGGATCACTTTCTGAGGTATTGAGGAAGCACTTTCTGAGGTATTTGGAGGAGCACTTTCTGAGGTATTGAGGGAGCTCTAATCTGAGGTACCGAGGGAGAAATATCTGAGGTATTGAAGGTGCACTTTCTGAGGTAGTGAGGGAGCACGATCTGAGGTACTGAGGGAGCACTTTCTGAGGTGTTGAGGAAGCACTTTCTGAGGTATTGAGGGAACACAATCTGATGTATTGAGGAAGCACTTTATGAGGTATTGACGGAGCACTTTCTGAGGTATTGAGATAGCACGTTCTGAGGTATTGAGGGAGCTCTATCTGAGGTACTGACGGAGAAATATCTGAGCTATTGAAGGTGCACTTTCTGAGGTATTGAGGGAGCACTATCTGAGGTACAGAGGGAGCACTTTCTGAGGTATTGAGGAAGCACTTTCTGAGGTATTGAGGGAGCTCTATCTGAGGTACTGGCGAGAAATATCTGAGGTATTGAAGGTGCAATTTCTGAGGTATTGAGGGAGCACTATCTGAGGTACAGAGGGAGCACTTTCTGAGGTATTGAGGAAGCACTTTCTGAGGTATTGAGGAACACAATCTGATGTATTGAGGAAGCACTTTATGAGGTATTGAGGCAGCACTTTCTGAGGTATTGAGGAAGCACTTTCTGAGGTATTGTGAGAGCACTATCTGAGGTGTTGAGGTAGCACTTTCTGAGGTATTGATGAAGCACTTTCTGAGGTATTGAGGGAGCATTCTCTGAGGTATTGAGGGAGCACTATCTGA
>NW_025124340.1:0-1080 GCF_004010195.1 Chiloscyllium plagiosum | reverse complement strand
AGGGGCAGGCTTACAGCTTCCGCGTGTTGGTGTCCTGCTGGAGGCTCAGACTGGATCCTGGTGTCAGCTTGCACAGCCCGAACACATTGGGTCATGTCTTTACATGAGGTTCTGCTTAAACATGGACACATACACATCTTGGGATATTTGTTTTGCTGAATAGCTTCTTTGGAAGTAAATTTGAGTAGCTTCAGGTCTGTTTCACATGATAGTTGCATGTATTTTGTTTAAAAAAACAAATTCAACTGGAAGTTAGCTCCATTTATTTCTACATTCTTTCACAAGCAGATAAAACTAAAATTAAAGTTCAAACATATAACTAGCTAATAAAACAGTTGAGCTTTTCTTCCCTGGATACTGCAAGTCTCTGTCGCACTCAAAATAACATGTAATTCATTCTAACATTTCAAAATTCAATTTAGGCAACTGAATACAGAGCGTGTCCAAAGTGATTATATTTAGAATATTCAATTAGAAGTTAACTCCCTTTAATCCTACATTCCACCACAGCAGATAAAGCTAAAAAGAACTTCAATAATATTATTAGCCAACAAAATGAATGACTTTATTTTTGCTGTCACTCAAAGTCTCTCTCACATTACAAAATAACATACCATTTCTAATCTGCGTTTCCAAATTCAGTTTCGGCAACCTAATATAGAGCATGTCTAAAGTGATTATGTTCAGAATGTGAGTGTATGTCACTAAACAGTTTGGACCCGGAGATTAGAAGCACCTCCTCACATTGCAGAATGTTTCTCCCTGCATCTATTTTTTCAAATTGCTCCGACACTAAAATGCACAGTAAAGGAAAGCTGTGTGCCTGAGAAACAAAATGTGAGTTTGCAGTGATACATAACATCGAGGTACACTTTTGAAAGAGCATCTAATGAACTATAACAAGACATTCCATAAGTTTTTTTTTAAATCCTCAACGTCTAAACCATTGCATGTAACAGTCTGGGTACATCAGGAATGTTTGGTTAAGTTAGAGAGTATTACAGTAATAATTACCACGAATGTAGGTTATAAACAGTACATTTCTCGGCTCACTGATAGCTCTGACAGGGCAGTTAACTC
>NW_025124339.1:0-1080 GCF_004010195.1 Chiloscyllium plagiosum | reverse complement strand
GAAGACAGAATATTTAGCAGACATCAAGAGAACCGAAAGAAGATGAAGATATGGACACAGGTTTCCCAATTCAGGGAGCAGAGGTAATATTTCTGTCCTGGAAGAGGGTCACTGGACCCGAAACTGTAACTCTGATTTCTCTCCCACAGATACTGCCAAACCTGCAGAGTCTTTGCAACAATTCCTGTTCTGTTTTGGTTTAACATTTTGGGGACCAGTGTGAATGAGCTGGAGACACTGCACAGGCCAAAGGTCAGTGGACCAAGGGAAAGAGCCATGATTCATCCAAGATAACCAGGTGGGAAGTAGCAGGAGCAGGGTCTCTGCTTCCTCCTGTATCAGAGGAAGTGATCCAGGGTGTCGACTCCAACTCTGCTGCTTCGGTTTTCAGCTCTTTCCATCCGAGAAAACAAACAACGATTCTGTTTTCAAAATGAACATCCATGGAGGTGCTGGACTGTTTCTTATGCTTCAATAAACTATCCCAATTATTCATGTCATTCTGATTCTCCCACCAGTAGCTGGTGCCTGTGGTATTCTGTTCTCCAGCTGCCTATTCAGAGTGCTCGGGTGATTGGGAGGTGGGAGAGATGGGGTGGGTGAGTGGAGTGAGATAATCTATACACATTATATCTATAAACGTGATGATTGCGAACATTAAGTATCTCAGTCCAAGGAACTTGTCTAAAAGATTGGGAGAAAAGCTGGAGATAGTTCCAGGAGCTGAGTCTATATTCAGCACAGGGGTCAATGTCATCACTTGACAGCAGATCACACACTCCACACCTTCCTGGGAATTGTCTCAGAAAGTTCCCAATATCAGTTTTAAATCCGAGCTTTTGGACTTTGAACCAGGTCTCAGCATCATGTGTGTTTGTTTGTGTTTAATTACTGCATCAATCCACAATCACATACTCCACACCTTCCCGGGAATTGTCTCAGAAAGTTCCCAATCTCAGTTTTGAATCCAAGCTTTTGAATAACTTCCAACCAGGTCTCAGCATCAAGTGTGTTTGTTTGTGTTTAATTACTGCATCAATCCACATACTGTTTAAATCTTCCTATATCAGATTAAAATGG
>NW_025124338.1:0-1080 GCF_004010195.1 Chiloscyllium plagiosum | reverse complement strand
GCAAGATATTTGTCTCAACTGTAGGATATTGAGAGTACGTGCTGTGCTATAGAAATTAACTATGACCATCTTTAATCGCTATTATCTGTAGTCTGCAATATTAGGGAAAGAAATCCTGCAGAGACACTCTGCCCAATGAAGGATCTCAAATAGATATTTATTACTGAACACCAGAGACGAAGGAAGTGCTTAATTTCTGGTCCCAAAACACCGATCACTCTTAACCAACTCTAACGTGCGACTGCCTTCTTCCTAAAGCAATGAAATGATACCAGGCCGGTTATTACTGTCCAGCCTCTCCTCCTCACTGACTGTGTCTTCGATCTGCCCCCACCCCCCACACAAGGCAACCCAAGCTCGGGGTCTTTGTGAAAATCAAGGCCGGAGTGTGCAGGCCTCCTGGAGAGGGGGATGGGCATTTTAAAACTGAAGGGGGTGGGTGAGGGGGCAATAATATCACACACTGGACTGAGGGGTGGCAGATGGAGTTCAGTTTGGATTAATGTGTGGTATTGGATTTGGTAAATCAAACAAGAGCAGGACCTACACAATTAAAAGCAGGGCCTTTGGTAGTGTTGCAGAACAGAGACCTAGGCCGTCAGGTATAATTCTTTAAAATTTGCATCTCATACAGATAGTGTGGTTAAGAAGGTGTTTAACACACTTGGCTTCATTGGTCAGACCTTTGAGTATCGGAATTGGGACGTCATGTTGTGGTTGTACAAGACATTGGTGAGACCTCTTCTGGAATACTGTGTCCAGTCTGGTCATCCAGCCCGCTCATTCCATCGGCACACCACCCTCTGGGTGAAAAAGCTGCCCCTTAGGTCACTTTTAAATGTTTCCCCTCTCACCTTAAACCTATGTCCTCTAGCTTTGGTCTCCCTGTACCCTTCGAAAACACCTTGACTGTTCACTTTGATATTATTGACCTAGATATAATTAAGATGGAGAGGGTTGAGAACAGATTAACCTGGATGTTTCTGGGAATGGAAGGGAGTGAGCTATAAGTAGAGGCTGGTCGGCTGGGACTTTTTTCACTGCATAGTATGAGATTAAGGGGTAGCTTTACAGAGGTTT
>NW_025124337.1:0-1080 GCF_004010195.1 Chiloscyllium plagiosum | reverse complement strand
CTCCATCAGTACTAAACACCTGACACTGCGGCACCGCCTCAGTACTAAACTCCTGACAGTGCGGCCCTCCCTCAGAACTAAACTCCAGGCAATGTGGCCCTCCCTCAGAACTAAACTCCTGACGGTGCGGTCCTCCCTCAGAACTAAACTCCTGATAGTGCGGAACTCCCTCAGTACTAAACGCCTGACAGTGTGGAACTCCCTCAGAACTAAACACCTGACAGTGCAGCCCTCCCTCAGAACAAAACTCCTGACAGTGTGTACCTCCCTCAGAACAAAACTCCTGACAGTGCAGCGCTCCATTAACACTAAACTACTGACAGTGCGGCCTTCCTCAGGATCTAACACATGAGAGTACAGCCCTCCCACAGTACTAATAAATGACAGTGCATCCCTCCCTCAGTACTAAGCACCTGACAGTGCGGCCGTCCCTCAGAACTAAACTCCTGACAGTGCAGTCATCCCTCAGTACCAAACTCCTGACAGTGCGGCCCTCCCTCAGACCGAAACCCCTGACAGGGCGGCCCACCCAAAGAACTCAACTACTGACAGTGCTGCCCTCCCTCAGTACTAAACTCCTGACAGTGCGGACGTCCCTCAGTACTAAAACCTTGACAGTGCAACCCTCCCTCAGAACTAAACACCTGACAGGGCGGCCCTACCTCAGTACTAAATTCCTGACAGTGCGGCGCCCTACCTCAGTACTAAATTCCTGACAGTGCGGCCGTCCCTCAGTACTAAACACCTGACAGTGCGTCCCTCTCTCCGTACTAAACTCCAGTCCGTGCGGCACTCCCTTAGTACTATAACTCCTGACAGTGCGGCCCACCATCAGATCTAAACTGACAGTGCGGTCCTCCCTCAGAACTGAACTCCTGACAGTGTGGCCCTCCCTCAGAACTAAACTCCTGACACTGCGGCACCCCCTCAGTACTAAACTCCAGACAGTGCGGCCCTCCCTCAGAACTTAACTACTGGCAGTGTGGCCCTCCCTCAGAACTAAACTCCTGACGGTGCGGCCCTCCATCAGAACTAAACTCCTGATAGTGCGGATTACCCTCAGTACTAAACACCTGACAG
>NW_025124336.1:0-1080 GCF_004010195.1 Chiloscyllium plagiosum | reverse complement strand
CACTTGACAACTTATTGATTGTTTATCCTGGTGTCTGAGCAAATTGAGCTCCAGTACATTCAGCCTCTTCATCCAAGGCATTAACCGAGATTGTAAACTGTTGATAAACTCACACTGATCCCCGAAGAATTCCACTAGTTACAGCTTTCCAAGCTGAAAACAAGTGATTTCCTCTACTCTGTGTTTCCGGCTAGCTCGCTCCCCTGTTTCTACGTAGCTGCCGAGAAAGATTGTATGGCCTTTTCCTGTGCAGCGTAATTTAGTCAATGGGCTGAATGACTGTATTATATTCCTGTGCAAAGCCATAGAGGGGCAGAATGGCCTCCTCCTGACTCACTGCAACAATTCTGACTGACTGAATGGGATTTCCTCTCTCTCGCTCTGTAACAGCCTCGAGAGGTGAATTGGAAGAACGACATGTGGGATAGGAGCAGCAGTTGGCCATTCGGCCCCTCCAGCCTGCTTCTCAGTTTAGATACATCATGGCTAGTCTGATTGTACCTGACCATCCCCTTTCCTGTCTGTTCCCAATTAAAATTTACTCTTCTGTCCATCAAAGATCAGTCAAGGTCAGCCTTGAATATCTTCAATGACTCAGTATTCACTGTTCCTGGGGGATGATAGTGCCACAGATCACACATTCCTAAGGATAAAGGAACAACCTTATCGCAACTCACCTCCTCTTTTCAGATATAAGGGCACTGCAAATAAGAACAGATGAAGACCTTTCAGCCCCTCAAACCTATCCCACAGTCCCATTGACTGTTCATTAAAGTATTTATCAAATACAGCCTCCATTGCACCATTGGGCTAATATTCCTGCCATCAGAAGGCCATACAGCAAGGAAAATTGAAATCAGGCCATTTTCCCCATCAAGCCTACTTTGCTGTTCGGTCCTGCCTGATATGTTTCTCAACACAATTCCCGCCTTCTCACTGCAACTCTTGATGTATGATCTAATCAAACATTATCTACCTCTGTCTTAAAGACATGACTGTGTCTCTATTTCCTGCATGTGTGTGTATCTGCTTAATCGCAGTAGACAGGATGGTGGTGTTGAATTGTGAGTGCTTTTGTGT
>NW_025124335.1:0-1080 GCF_004010195.1 Chiloscyllium plagiosum | reverse complement strand
CCCGCTAAACCCCTCGTATTGTTTTTTTTTTAAACTTAGAGTAACGTCTTGTCTCATTCTTCTAAATATCGATAATATCAGAAGCAGTCTGGAAAATCTCATCCCTCGAAAAAAATGAATTGATGTCCGCCATCACTCCTGTGAATGTTTTCTGGACTGCCATTCCTGAAGTAAGGCGATGTGCATCTTGTGTTGTTTTAGCAAAACTTCCATAGTTTCCCGGCATTTTCTTTGCGAAAAGATAGATATATCATTTAACTTGCTTATTACCATCAAAACATGGATGCGATCTTTTCATCTTTCAACAGAAGGCTCCACAACTCTCTCTGTACTGCATATTTCTGCATGTTTTCCCCAATAATTAATATTCAACTCCTCGATTCGTCCTGCCAAAATGCATAAACCTCAATTTTTCCCAAACCATATTCTATCCGCTATGTTTTTTTGTCCACTTGCTTAGTTGTCTATACCTCTCTGTAATTTGTTGTCCCATCCTCACTAGCTGCCTCCATGTCCGTATGGTGTTCTGCAAACCTGACGACAATGCATTCGTTTCGATTGTACAGGTGACTTGGAAGAAGTGCAAAGAAAATAGGTGGTTAGTATTTATTTTAAATAGATGTAGCTTCAACACTGATGAACGTAGGTTTCTACATGTAACAATTCGCGATCATAAAGATACTCCTTTAGTCTCAACTCAGTGTCTTCAATTCATTACCGAAGTCTTGATCAATATCCTTGGCTGACCTTTCTCCTCAGGGTTCAAGGGTTCTTCCTTTTTGAATTAATCTCACATGCAATACCATGCAGAATCAATGTTTGAAATCCAAACATATTCTGTGTGTTGGTTTCCCCAAAATCTATCTTGCTGCTAACTCCACAAGTTATTTTAATAAACGTGTCAGCTATGGTTTGCTCTTCACGAAATCATGCTGATTCTGGTTGATTTGATCATGTATTTCTAATAGCTCTGTTACTTCCATTTTTACAACAGAGTTTCATTTTCCCAATCACAGAGCAGTTTGCAAAATGCAGCTATTCTCTCATGCTGCACACAGAACAGGTGAGTAGGAAGCTACG
>NW_025124334.1:0-1080 GCF_004010195.1 Chiloscyllium plagiosum | reverse complement strand
CTTGCTATTGCCTCATCTGCATCAACTCTCACCACCGGGAGCCAGCTCAGGTTCCCAGCCCCCTGCCATGCTCGATTAAACCCCCTCGAACGACTCGACCAAACCTTCCACTCAGGACATTTGTCCCCTTCCAGTTCAGATGCAATCCGTCCTTCTTGTGCAGGTTTCACCTTCCCCAGAAGGCAACCCAATTATCTACAGATCTGAAACCTTCCCTCCTACACCAGCTGCGCAGTCACGTGTTAAGCTGCTCCCGCTCCCTATTCCCGCCTCGCTATCTCGTGGCATCGTTAGTAATCTAGAGAACACTACTGTGTTCGTCCTGCTTTTCAGCTTCCAGCCTAACTCCCTGAAATCACTTTGTATATCCTCAATCTTTTTTCTGGCTATATCCTGATTCTTCCTGTTCCCTGGAGTGATGGGTGACCTTATAAACGTTTAAAATATCATGATGGGAATGGGTAGGGTGCAAAGTGTTTGTCTTTTCTCCACAGTAGGGGAGACCAAAAGAAAAGAGCCTCTATTTCAGTCTGAGAGGGGAACGATTGAAACGAGAACTGAGGGGCATCTTCCTTTCGCCTCGAGGATGCCGCATGCATGAAATGAACTGCCAGAGGGAGTATAAAAGACCACAACAATTATATCATTTAAAAGGCATCTGGTTGCATATTTTAATAGGAATCTATTAGAGCGATATGGGGCAAATGCTGCCAAATGGGGTTAGAAAGATTTCGGATATCTTTTCGGCATGGCCGATTTGGAGCAAAGCTTCTGTTTTTTAACTGTGTGATTCTATGACGCTAGACACGCAGCGCTGTGAGTACCAATGGCATACTCTGTCTCTACATCTAACTCCAGAACCATACCACCGTATTTTCCCCTGAACTGCTCGTCATTACATGTGACTCCAGACCAGCATGACTGAGTGTTTCACTGGCCTGCTCTGTTTATAAATATCCGCTGCACTGTTGTTACCACTGATACAAGACACAGAACTGCACAGCACACTAATGGGCCCATCAGCCCATAATGTTGTGCCAAACATGACACCAAGCAGAACTAATCCCTTATATCTGTCCT
>NW_025124333.1:0-1080 GCF_004010195.1 Chiloscyllium plagiosum | reverse complement strand
GTATAACTCACTCCCAGTGTTGTCTCGTTTAAGGTCACAGGGATAATCTTTTCTGAATTTTGCGTTCAAAACATCAGAACACCGAAGGTATCGTGCCAAAGCTGGACACTGGATCGAAAACAGATGACTATCTGATGAGCCATACTGCACGATGGGCCGAATGGTATTTTCCTATTGTGTTTAAAATAAACCTCGAAGACAACGAGAAACTAATGTGCAGCGAAAATGAACCAAAATGAAATGCATAAGTGGTTTCATTGAGAATAAATGCGACAGCTTCTGTCGCCTTCCCCTTTAATCTCACGGTTAGGAGTTGGTGCACTCTCTGAGGGGGAAAGGGGGATTCCTGGTCAGGGAACGGGCGATGTGTTCTGCAAAGATATCTTGCTAACAATATTTCTGACCGATTTTCTGAAGCCGTCAGGTCATTGATTTTGTCTCAAACGTTGTTAAGAATAACATGAAACAAAGAACTGCAGATGTTTGAATTCTGAACCAAAACCAAGATTTGATAGAAAAACTCAGTAGGACAGTGGAGAGAAACAGAGTTAATGCTTCATATCGGCAGAGCGAGGTTACTTCGACATTTCTGTATTATATTTTCGGTAAAATGATCAGTTTTCCTTGTCAGGATATTTACCGAAATCTTTCATTAGCTTACAACCGTCAATGTTGAAAATTCAAAATGACTTTGTTGGCTATAAGAATCCTTCCATTGCCCGGAGCTGGTGAAAGGCTGTGCTTAATAGTTACCGTTTTTTTTTACTATTTGTTTCTGTCAGTCAGCAGCCATGTCGATTGGATAATTGGTTCTTTCAGTATCTCCCTCAATATGCATTTCCATATTTCTTTCTTTCTGTGTGAATGCACCTGACCCTCTTTCACATTCTCGGACTCTCGGTCTGCCCATATTCCTCATTTCCCATTTCTGCTCTTTGAAAAGTCTGACATTCGGAGACAAATTGAGAGTGGCCCAGCTAACAGGCTTTCTGACCCTCGGTAGCATGTGTGGGATTGGGCTCACATTCTCCGAATAATGTGTCTGACCCTTATGCCTGAGGTGAGGAGTCATTCCTTCCT
>NW_025124332.1:0-1080 GCF_004010195.1 Chiloscyllium plagiosum | reverse complement strand
AGGTACATCCACATACTGAATCATAAAAAATTTATTGAACACTGTTAACTAATTCCTCTCCATCTAAACCCTTAACACTATGGCAGTCCCAGTCTATGTTTGGAAAGTTAAAATTCCATACTATAACCACCCTATTATTCTTACAGATAACTGAAATCTCCTTACAAATTTGTTTCTCAACTTCCCCTGGCTATTAGGGGGGTCTATAATGCAATCCCAATAAGGTGATCATTCCTTTCTTATTTCTCAGTTCTGCCCAATAACTTGCCTGGAATTCCTGGGAATATCCTCCCTCAGTACAGCTGCAATGCTATCCCTTATCAAAAATGCCACTCCCCCTCCTCTCTTGCCTTCCTTTCTATCCTTCCTGTAGCATTTGTGCCCTGGAACATTAAGTTGCAAGTCCTGTCCATCCCTGAGCCATGTTTCTGTAATTGCTATGATATCTCAGTCCCATGTTCCTAACTATGCCCTGAGTTCATCTGCCTTCCCTGTTAGGCTCCTTGCATTGAAATAAATGCAGTTTAATTTATCAGTCCTACCTTGTTCTCTGCTTTGTCCCTGCCTGCCCTGACTGTTTGACTCGCTTCTTTTCTCAACTGTACCAGTCTCAGATTGATCTCTTTCCTCACTATCTCCCTGGGACACCCTGCCCCCACCTTACTAGTTTAAGTTCTCCCGAACAGTTCTAGAAAATCTCCCTGCCAGTATATTAGTCTCTTTCCAATTCAGGTGCAATCCATCCTTCTTGTACAGGTCACTTCTACCTCAGAAGAGTTTCCAATGATTCAAAAATGTGAATCCTTCTCCCATACACCAGCTCCTTAGCCATGCACCTACTCTTGACCTACTCTTGGGAAATAGGGCAGGGCAGGTGACTGAGGTGTCAGTGGGGGAGCACTTTGGGGCCAGTGACCATAATTCTATTTGTTTTAAAATGGTGATGGAAAAGGATAGACCAGATCTAAAAGTTGAAGTTCTTAATTGGAAAAAGGCCAATTTTGATAGTATTAGGCAAGAACTTTCAAAAGCTGATTGGAGGCAGAAGTTCGCAGGGAAAGGGACGGCTGGAAAATGGGA
>NW_025124331.1:0-1080 GCF_004010195.1 Chiloscyllium plagiosum | reverse complement strand
CACCCCTCTGCTTCTGACCCCGCCCCTTCCCATAAAGCCCCGGGCCCCTCAGTCCCGCCCCTCTGCCCCTCAGACCCCGCCCATCTTCGCGGAGACCCCGCCCCTTTCTCCATTCGAACTGGGACGGTTGGGACTCTTCACTCCCCTCTGAGGGGCGTTCCGCCTTCCCCTTCCGCGGGGTTTTGGGCTGGGGTTTATCCGTGAACGTGCGTCCTCCCCCCCCGCGACGTATTGAAATATCAAGCCGATCTGGATGGTGATTTCCATACCCACCCGCGCCTCAGCCGCCGCTACGTCCCAAGCGTGGCCGGGATCGTCCCCCCCGCTTTGGGGAATGGTCTCGTCCTCGTCCCGGCCGTAATTGGGCGGGGCTGGGCTGGGCGGATCCATCCTGCGGGGCTGGGGGGGGGAAGTGTGTGTGACGGTGTGGCAGGAGGTGACAATGTGATAGATGGAGACAGGGTTGTAATATCTGAAGGTATAAATCCGAGATGGAGTGAGACAGTAAGGTTGGGGTTGGGGTGGGGGTGGTTGAAGGAATCGGTGAGCCCGACATTCCTCCCCTCCGCTTAGGGAATGGACCATCCCGCGGCCGGGTCCACTCTCCATCTCCCCCTCCCCTTTGAGGGGGGGGGGGTTGGGGAAGAGAGCTGCGTTCGGAGGATTGAAAGTAAACGAAAGGGGGAGGGTGAGAGTAGACCTGAGATTATCTCTCTCTCTCTCTCTCTGTCACCTCGTGTTCAGGCGAGTGTGGAGTGGGATGTCTCAGACCGAGCTGTACCCAAACACACGCACCCCCCCCCCTCCGGGTGTTGGTTGAGTCTGATCCCGCCCGCGCCGGGGGGGGTGAGGGGTCAGGGGTCAGGGCGGGGTCAGGGTGAGCCGCCATGTTCCCGCCGAGAGCGGGTTCCGTTTGTAAATAAAGGAGCCGCCGCCGCCAGAGACCGAGACCGAGACAGAGAGAGAGAGGGATATAATATAATATAATATAATATCACAGGGAGAGAGGGGGAGCGATATAATAATATATTACAGGGACAGAGGGATATCGCACAGTACAGGGGGTGGGGAGAATATAAT
>NW_025124330.1:0-1080 GCF_004010195.1 Chiloscyllium plagiosum | reverse complement strand
GGCCCCACACACACACTGACTCTCACTGGGGTAAGGGGCCCACACACACTGACTCTCACTGGGGTACAGGGCCCACACACACACTGACTCTCACTGGGATACAGGGCCCACACACGCACTGACTCTCACTGGGGTACAGGGCCTACACACACATTGACTCTCACTGGGGTAAGGGGCCCACACACACACACTGACTCTCACTGGGGTACAGGGCCCCCACACACACTGACTCTCACTGGGGTATGGGGCCCACACACACACTGACTCTCACTGCGGTATGGGGCCCACAACACACTGACTCTCACTGGGGTATGGGGCCCACACACACACTGACTCTCACTGGAGTACGGGGCCCACACACACACTGACTCTCACTGGGGTACAGGGCCCACACACACACTGACTCTCACTGGGGTACAGGGCCCACAACACACTGACTCTCACTGGGGTAAGGGGCCCACACACACACTGACTCTCACTGGAGTACGGGGCCCACACACACACTGACTCTCACTGGGGTACGGGGCCCACACACACACTGACTCTCACTGGGGTACGGGGCCCACACACACACTGACTCTCACTGGGGTACAGGGCCCACACTCCCTGACTCTCACTGCGGTATGGGGCCCACAACACACTGACTCTCACTGGGGTCTGGGGCCCACACACACACACTGACCCTCACTGGGGTCTGGGGCCCACACACACACACTGACCCTCACTGGGATAAGGGGCCCACACACACACACTGACTCTCACTGGGGTACAGGGCCCACAACACACTGACTCTCACTGGGGTAAGGGGCCCACACACACACTGACTCTCACTGGGGTACAGGGCCCACACACACACTGACTCTCACTGGGGTACAGGGCCCACACACCCTGACTCTCACTGCGGTATGGGGCCCACAACACACTGACTCTCACTGGGGTCTGGGGCCCACACACACACTGACCCTCACTGGGGTCTGGGGCCCACACACACACTGACTCTCACTGGGGTACGGGGCCCACACACACACTGACTCTCACAGGGGTACAGGGTCCACACACACACTGACTCTCACTGGGGTA
>NW_025124329.1:0-1080 GCF_004010195.1 Chiloscyllium plagiosum | reverse complement strand
TTACATAGTAAACGTCGCTATCGTGACCACGCCGAACACCTCCGCTGGCAATGCGTTTCAAGCATCTGCCAGACTCTGTGTTATGAACTTTCTGAACATAGCTCCCAAAAACCTTTTCCCTCTCATCTTGAATTCCTGACCACTAGAAATTGAGTACCCCACTCTGGGAATAAGCGTCTTGCTATTCACACTGTCTATACCACTTATGATTTTGTAGAACTCAATCAGCTCACCCGAACTTCCGTCAGTCTCATGAAAATAATTCTAATCTACCAAACCTCTCTTCATAGCCAGTTGCCTCCAATACCAGGAAATATCCTGGTGAAACTCCTCTCCAAAGCATCCACATCCTTTTGGTGAGGTGGCGATCAGAACTATACGAACTATTTGAAATGTTGTCGAACCAAAGCCGTACACAACTGTAACATGACCTGTCATCTCTTGTACACAATAGATTCCAACAGATTCCCTCCTGGAGAAGACAAGTTAACTGGTCTGTATTTCGCCACTTTCTCTTTTCTGCCCTTCTTAAAATGGTGGAAGGCAGGAAGCAAAGTATGTTGTATGCCTTCGTGACCACTCGATCGACCTGCCCCTCTAAGGAACAATGGATCTGAACACCCAGATCTCGCTGTACATCAATTTTGCCCAGGGCTTTTTCCATTAAGTTCCAAATAGTTCACTCTTGAATTGGATCTTCCAAAATGCATCATCTCACATTTGTCCAGATTGAATTCTATTTTCCATTTCTCTGCACAACACTCCAATCTATCTATTTTCTGCTGCATTCTCTGACAGTCCCCTTCACTTTCTGTAACTCTACCAATTGTAGTGCTATCTGCAAACTTATTGATCAGACCACCTTTACCTTCCTTTCGTTCATTTATGTGTATCATAGACAATAGCGGTCCCTGCACGAAACCCTGTGAAATACCACCCAGAACAACTCTTCATTTTGAGAAACTCTCTTCCACTGATAATCACTGTCTGCTGCTGCCCAGCCTGTTCTACATCCATTTAGCTAGTAGACACTGGACCCCTTGCAAATTCACCTTCTCCGTCAGCTTACCTCAACAAATA
>NW_025124328.1:0-1080 GCF_004010195.1 Chiloscyllium plagiosum | reverse complement strand
TATCTGTAACGATCAATAATTCGTTTTTCCAAACAAAATGGATTTTCCTTCCATTTCCGACTGTCAAATTCTGCACCATTTTCATTTACTGTAATTCATTTTGCACTCCCTTAAACATCAGCTGTGTTTTTCCCTCCACAGATACCAATGATCAGTGCTAGGTTGCTTTGGAGAATGTGATGTTTGACTTCCTTGTACTGCTGCACTTACTGTGGTGAAGGTGTTCCCAAAATTTCGTTCGGTCAGAGATGTTACAGATTATTCACTCAGAAGAGGAGACAACATGTGTGCAAATCAAAACAGTTTGTACTTTTTCTATTTGGATTAGGCTGTCACCCTCAGCTCATCTCTGGAATTCAGCTGTTTGGCCGTTTTTTGAATCACGTCTGCAAAAGACTCAGGAATTGAATGGCCCTGGCAGAACCTAAACTGGGCATCACTGAGCAGGTTATTGCTGAGCAGTTGCTGCTTGAGATCACTGTTGGCGACACCTTCCATTACTTTACTACTGATCGAGTGTGGACTGATAGATGGAAATTAGCTGGGTTGGCTGTTTCCTGGGTTTCTGCATTGAACATACCCAGGCAGCGTTCTACATTGTCAGTCGATGCCAGTGCTGGAGGGGTACTCGGGTTTGTGGTTGGAAAGTTCTGGAGCACAAGCCATCAGAACCGTAGCCCGAATGTTGGCAGGGCTCATACCCCTTACACTCTTTGTCCATTTCTTGATATTATTTGAACTGAAATGATCGGTTGAGCATCTATGATGCTGGGAACCAGTGGAAAAGGCTGAATTGGAAAATTGTTGCAAAAGCTGTCGTCTTAGCTTTTGCATTAATGTGTGAGGCCCCTCCATCAGTAAGGGTGGGGATATTCTGTGATGCTTCCTCCAATGAGTTGTTAAATTGTCCATCACCATTCATGACTGAGTGTTGCAGAATTGCAGAGCTCAGATTTAATCCATTGGTTGTGGGATCGCGCAGTTCTATTTCTTGTCGCTTGTGCTGATTGGCATGCTGGTTTGGTAGGTCTTTTAGGTATGATACACGATTACAGTGGTGCTGGAAAAGCACAGCGCGTC
>NW_025124327.1:0-1080 GCF_004010195.1 Chiloscyllium plagiosum | reverse complement strand
CTGCATTTTTGTTTCCTTCCGTGCAGCCCTCCGTGTTCAGTGTAGTGCAGTCAGATCTGAATCCAAAAGTCAATACTGGGAATGGTATTGGGACGCTGACCAGTGTACACAGACCCAACAAGTGGGGAGCTGTAACATTGAAAAGGATCTGGATCTCCCTGTGCACTGGTCACTGAAAGCAATTTTGCAGGAGCAGAAAACAGAAAAGCAGATAAATCGTGTATTCCCCTTCATTTCAGGGGGATTTGAATCCAGGAGTAAGGGTGTTTTACTGCAGCTGAGCAGGGCCTTGGTGAGACCTCATCTCGAACATTGTGCAGTATTTTGTGCAGTTTTGGTCTCCGTACCTAATAAATGAGAAACCTGACATTGAGGGATAGCAGGAAAGGATAACCAGACTGATCTCTGGGATGACAGGCTTGTTGTGGAAGCAGAGTTTGGGCGGCTATGCCTGTATTCCATTGGCTTTAGGAAAATGAGTGGAGATCTCAGTGAAATATATAAAACTCTGCTAGGGCAGGACAGATTGGAAGCAGGGGTGACAATTCCCTGGCTGGGACATCAAAACAAGGGGCCACAGTATGAGGTACAGACAGGCCATTCTGCATTGAGATGAGAATAAATGTCTGCACTCAGAGACTGGTGAACCTAGGGTATTATCTCCCAGATCAGGCTGTGGAAACCAAGGCACTGAATATAAATAAGGATTTCTGGAAACTAAAGGGATAGGGAGAGGCAGGGTATGGTATAAAGATAGAGGATCAGATATCATTACTGAATGTTCTCCAAACACGTGATAGCTGTGTTCCTGTGCAACACTGTGTTGCAGAAAATCATGCAATATTAATGATGTGCTCTATGGGGAAAAGAGGATAATGGGCGAACTGCAAAATATCAGTTAAAAAAAATAAAGTTAATCTAACACACACTAGCACAGTCGAATTAAACATTTAAATCATATATTGTAATAAAATAGTGCTCATAATGACAATACAGTCACTGGTTACATCCCTGTACCTTTCACCAAGCTCTTCACCAGAAAGCGCACAGGGCTGACTAACCACGTGATGCCAACATGGA
>NW_025124326.1:0-1080 GCF_004010195.1 Chiloscyllium plagiosum | reverse complement strand
TCTTCAGGGAGCCAGTGACTGTGTACAGAAACATTCCTTCAGGGAGCACAGTGACTTGGTACACAAATACACCTTGAGAGAGCACAGTGACTTTCTACAGAAACACTCCTTCAGAGAGCACAGTGACAGGTTACAGAATCACTCTTCAAAGAGCACAGTGACTGGGTTCAGAAACACTCCTTCAGAGAGCACAGTGACTTTGTACAGAAACACTCATTCAGAGAGCACCGTGACTGGGTACAGGAAACATTCCTTCAGGGAACACAGTGACTGGGTACAGAAACACTCCTTCAGAGAGCACAGACACTGGATACAGACATACTCCTTGAACGAGCACAGAGACAGGTTACATAAACACTCCTTCTGGGGGCAGAGTGACTGGGTACAGAAACACTCCTTCAGCGAGTATTTACAAACACTCCTTCAGAGAGGACACTGATTGGGTACAGAATCGCGCCTTCAGGGAGCACAGTGACTGGGCACAGAAACACCCCTTCAGAAAGCGCAGTTACTTTGTAAAGAAATACTCCTTCTGAGAGCACAATGACTGGGTACAGAAACACTTCGTCAGAGAGCACAGTGACTGGGTACAGGAAACATTCCTTCAGGGAACACAGTAACTGCGTACAGATACACTCCTTCAGGGAGCACAGTGACTGGGTACAGAAACACTCCTTCAGAGAACACAGTGACTGGGTACAGAAACACTCTTTCAGAGAACACGGTGACTGGGGACAGGAACTCTCCTACAAAGAGCACAGTGACTAGATACAGAAACACCTCTTCAGGGAGAATAGTAAATGGGTACAGAAAAACGTTTTCAGTGAGCACAGTGAGTGGGTACACAAACACGCCTTCATGGAGAACAGTGACTGGGTACAGAATCACTCCTTCTGACAGCACATTGACTGGGTACAGAAACACCTCTTCAGAGAGCACAATGACAGGTTACAGAAACACTCCTTCAGGGAGCGCAGTGAATGGGTACAGAAACACTCCCTCAGAGACGACACTGATTGGGTAGAGAAACACGCATCCAGGGAGCACAGAGACTGGTTACAGAAACCGTCCTTTAGAGAG
>NW_025124325.1:0-1080 GCF_004010195.1 Chiloscyllium plagiosum | reverse complement strand
CCCTTCCAGTCACTTGGAAATCGTTCCCGTCTCACCATAAAATTATGCCTTCTTGCTTTGAGCTTCCCTTTCCTTGGCAAAAGACCTTTGTTATTCACCAGCTTCCTGGGCTCCAGTTAAAATTATTCAAGCCTATCCAGCCTCTCTGTATAACTCAACCACAGTCACACCACCATCTGCCCGCCTTCCCATATCCCAGAAAAGTTTGGTCAGAATACCTTGCAAATCTTTTCTGCACACTCTGTCGTTTCATAATAGCCTTGAACCAGTCGGTGTGACTTTTGGAATAAAGGAATCACATTTTAACAAAATGAAGTTAAAATGAATGCCTTTGGCAGAATGGCGTAAACGTGACCGAAACATATTTCTCCAGAAGCATCATTAAACGAGCATGGTTTTATACATTCTTCTGGATAAAAGAATGACAACTCATGGATTGTTTGTCAGATTTGTGATTTTCAAAGCTGCCAAGAAACGATGATGATGTATTTATTGGGTGTCCATGTCCTGTACAAGTGTTTTTTCACAACCGCAAAATAATGAGGATTCGAAACCATTGCGCGGTCGTTGACCTTATTCTGTTGTTTAGGAATTATGTGTGGTGATCAAATTGAGACGAATAAGTTATAATGAGGTTTGTACACAGAATAATGTAAAGTTCTAAATGTGCTGCATTCTCAGTTTCATTTGGCAGTCATCGTTAATTGGCAAAAATAAGTCAGTGAATATAGAAAATTGATTAGTTTTCTCGGGAACGGTGAGGACTGCTTTGATAAAGTGGAGAATACATGATGGGCCACTGTTAGCAGGTACTGAGAGGTACTGAGGGACGCAGGAGAAAGTGAGGACTGCAGATGCTGGGTATCAGAGCTTAGAAATGTGCTGCTGGAAAAGCGCAGCAGGTCAGGCAACATCAAAGGAGAAGGAGAATCGACGTTTCGGGCATAAGCCCTTCTTCAGGAATGATATACTCTCTGAGACCCTTGTAGAGGGAGGAGGAGAGCTTCTTCTAAGGGACGCAGTGATGAATTGCCATGTGGATGGAGGCATGTGATGTGCAATTGATTGAATTTCATACGA
>NW_025124324.1:0-1080 GCF_004010195.1 Chiloscyllium plagiosum | reverse complement strand
TAATCATTTTGCAATGAAGGACACTACTCATTTCTTGTGCTGATTACTTGCTGAGTCATAGAGTCATCGAGGTGTCCAGCATGGAAACAGACCTCCGGTACAACCCGTCCACGCTGATCTGCTATCCCAAACTAATCTAGTCCCACCTGCTAGCACCCGGCTGTTCCGTATGAATTCTGTTAGTGACTAATACTCATGGACATCCAGCTCCATTTCACAAAGAGCACTTCCCATCACCTCGCCTTCTTGTAAATACAAAATGAGAAGGATGGTATGTTTTGCAAAATCATTTATTTGCCTTATGAAACAAAGTCACACCAACAACAACACCACTATTGCCATTCGAGTTGATTGGTGATGTTGAGGAGGCGATGCCTTAGCTGTTTTATCTCTGGAATATTAATCCAAGGAATCAGACTCCGGATCCGAATCCCACCACGTCAAATGTTGGAATTTGAATTCAATAAAATATCAGGAGTTAAGAATCAAATGAAACAATGAAACCATTTTCGATTGTCCGCGCCTATTAGGGACGGAAATCTACCATCTTCACCTCGTCGGGCTTACATGTGACTCCATACCCACAGCAATGTGGTCAACTTTCAGTTGCAGTTTGAAGTGGCCAAGCCAGCCACGCAGTTACATCACTCACTTCGAAGCCTCAAATAAATGATACGCATGGACCTCAGCACTAACTACTTACAGCCCTCGGACTGCAGTGGTTCAGGAAGGCAGCTCACCAACTCCTTCTCAAGAACAATGGGGAAAGGGAATTAAATCCAGGGCTAGCATCCCATTATTGAATAAAGGAAGACGATCACACTCAGGGAAGAGAGAAAAATCGACATAAATCACTTCACACAGGAACTTTGATGTATACCTTACATGGTCATGATTTTCAGATATATGGGAACAGGAGAAAAATAAATAAGATTAATCTCATTTTTAATTTCCATCCCAGCTAATCATCAACAATCCCTTTGTTTGCTTCTTTCTCTCTCTCTCTTTTTCCATCTATTCAACGCAGTTCTTCTCCCCTTCATAACAGATGTCACAGTCACCAACATCAATCACACTATT
>NW_025124323.1:0-1080 GCF_004010195.1 Chiloscyllium plagiosum | reverse complement strand
TAGGGAATGGTCACCTACCTGAATGGAAATGAAGTATAGGAACAATGAAAACAGGCACAGGAAGGGAGCTAAATTTACTTTTCTTCTTCCCTCATGGGATGAGTGCAGCCATGGCGAGGCCAGCATGTTATATGGATCTTGAACTGAGTGGCTGGTTCAGCTGTTCCACAGGACAGTAAAAAGTAGAACACATTGATGTGGGTTTGCACAGACGTAACTGGGGAAGGATAACCCATTGACTTCTCTGAAGGACATGAAGCAAGCAGATGGTTTCTTTTTTTCTCGCAAATGATGATAGTTTATTTCGATTACATCAATTTCGTTCATGAGATATCAACAGATTATTATTATGTGCCTCTAGATTATGTGTCGATGACTTAAGTAGTATGCAGTGTCTGACCGTCTGACAGCAACTGTGCATTGAACAAGTTCAACATACTCAAGTCCAATTATTCTGTACTTGACGCGTGGTTAGAAGGGACATGATAAGTTGCATCCAGATTTACCAAAGGCACAATTGAAGGTTTATTCAGAAGTTGCACTGAGGCTGAGGAAGACACTGAGATTTTGTGATGATATTGGACAGGATTAGTGACTTGGGAGGATATAGAAATGTTGAACTGTGCAGGGCTGGAAGGATTATGGCGTTTGAGAACAGTCTGGTTCCTCCTCACATATTGGTGAGTAATTTGCTCGTTATAATTTGTGAGGAATGGAATATTTCATTGGAATTGAAAGTGTTGATATCTACCTTTCTAAATTTTAAATAATATGAGCAGCAATTCAGTTTAACCTGGCTTAATGAACAGATAGAATGACTTACCAGGAACACCAACTATAGCGAGGATGGGATAGTAGCCACCTTGAATAGCCATCAGTACATCTTAGGTCCGAAATGCTAATGACATCCAAGGCTGAGAAACAAGTAAAGACTATCGGATATATTCCTGTCCATTGTTGGAACATTCCAATCTAATATTCTCAGGCTCTGATCCATTGTTAGAACATTCAAAACTAATATTCTCAGATTCTGATCTATTGTTGGAACATTCCAGTCTAATGTTATCAGGTTCTGATCTA
>NW_025124322.1:0-1080 GCF_004010195.1 Chiloscyllium plagiosum | reverse complement strand
AATATAGAGAACAGCAGTTCCCGTGTCTAATATCAGAAACAGCAGTCCCTGTGTATAATATCGAGTACGGCAGTTCCCATGAATAATATAGAGAACAGCAGTTCCTGTGTATAATATAGAGAACAGCAGTTCCCATGTCTAACTTAGAGAACAGAATTCCCTGTGTATAATATGGAGTGCAGTAGTTCCCATGTCTAATATAGAGAACAGCAGTTCCTGTGCATAATATAGAGAACAGCAGTTCCCATGTCTAAAATAGAGAACAGCCGTTCCTGTGTATAACATAGAGAACGTCAGTTCCCATGACTTATATGAAGAAGAGCAGTCCTTGTGTATAACATAGAGAACATCAGTTCTCATGACTAATATAGAGAACAGCAGTCCCTGTGTATAACATGGAGTACAGCAGTTCCCATGAATAATATAGAGAACAGAAGTCCCTGTTTATAATATCAAGAACATCCCTTCCCATGTCTAATATAGAGAACAGCGGTCCCTGTGTACAATATAGAGAACAGCAGTTCCTATGTCTAATATAAGTGAACAGCAGCCCCTGTGTATAATATAGAAAACAGCACTTCCTGTGTATCATATAGAGAACAGCAGTCCCTGTGTATAATATAGACCACAGCAGTTCCTGTGTCTAATATAGGGAACAGCAGTTCCCATGAGAAAGTGAGGTCTGCAGATGCTGGAGATCAGAGCTGAAAATGTGTTGCTGGAAAAGCGCAGCAGGTCAGGCAGCATCCAAGGAACAGGAGAATCGACGTTTCGGGCATAAGCCCTTCTTCAGGAATGAGGAAAGTGTGTCCAGCAGGCTACGATAAAAGGTAGGGAGGAGGGGCTTGGGGTAGGGGCATTGGAAATGCGATAGTTGGAAGGAGGTCAAGTTGAGGGTGATAGGCCGGAGTGGGGTGGGTGCGGAGAGGTCAGGAAGAAGATTGCAGGTTAGGAAGGCGGTGCTGAGTTCGAGGAATTTGACTGAGAAAAGGTGGGGGGAGGGGAAATGAGGAAACTGGAGAAATCTGAGTTCATTCCTTGTGGTTAGAGAGTTCCTAGGCGGAAGATGAAGCGCTCTTC
>NW_025124321.1:0-1080 GCF_004010195.1 Chiloscyllium plagiosum | reverse complement strand
CTCCAACGCATCTCGTCCACATCCCGCACCTCCACGCTCAGACCCCACCCCTCCAACCGTAATAAGGACAGAACGCCCCTGGTGCTCATCTTCCACCCTACCAACTTTCGCATAAACCAAATCATCCGCTGACATTTCTGCCACCTCCAAACGGACCCCACCACCAGGGATATATTTCCCTCCCCATCCCTTTCTGCCTTCCGCAAAGACTGTTCGCTCCATGACTACTTGGTCAGGTCTACACACCCCCAACAACCCACCCTCCAGTCCTGACACCTTCCCCTGCCACCGCAAGAATTGCAAAACCTGAGCCCTCAAATTCCCTAAAAGAGCCTTCCACATCCATTAAACGTTTTACCTGCACACCCACCAATATAATTTATTGTATCCGTTGCTCCTGATGCGGTCTTCTCTACATTGGGGAGACTGGACGCCTCCTAGCAGAGCATTTTAGGGAACATCTCTGGGACACCTTCACCAATCAACTCCACCGCCCTGTGTACCAACTTTTCAACTCCCCCTCCCACTCTGCCGAGGACATTGAGGTCCTGGGACTCCTTCACCGCCGCTCGCTCACCACCCGACGCCTGGAGGAAGAACGCCTCATCTTCCGCCTCGGAACACTTCAACCCCAGGGCATCAATATGGACTTCACCAGTTTCCTCATTTGCCCTCCCCCCACCTCACCTCTAAACTTCCAGCTCAGCACTGTATACATGACGTGTCCTATCTGCTTATCTTCCTTTCCACCTATCCACTCCACCCTCCTCTCTGACCTATCATCTTCATTCCCACCCCCATCCACCCATTGTACTCTTTGCTACCTTCCCCAAACCTCGTCCCCGACCTATCACCTTATCCCCAACCCCATTCACCTATTGTACTCCATGCTACTTTCTCCCCACCCCGACACTCCTCTCATTTATCTGTTCACCCTTCAGGCGCTCTGCCTGTATTCCTGATGAAGGGCTTTGGCCCGAAACGTCGATTATCCTGCTCCAAGGATGCTGTCTGAACTTCAGTGCTTTTCCAGCACCTCTCTAATCGAGAATCTGGCCTCCAACATCTGCAGTCATTGTT
>NW_025124320.1:0-1080 GCF_004010195.1 Chiloscyllium plagiosum | reverse complement strand
GGGAATGGAGCGCCTCAGGAAATAAAATTCTTCGGGATAAGCAATGGGAATGTGCCTCAATACCAGGTCGAGAACAATAACCAGTAGGTCCGCCAATGCCATGGCCCCCAGGTAACGTCTGACACATGGAGACAATCCACAATCTTTATAAAGCAGAACGTAGGTCGTCACTAAGTTAACTTGAGGAAGGAAAACACACAAATTATACGTCATCCTCAAGGCAAAATTACCAGATTAATTGAAGTCAGAATGAGATTTTCAAATAAGTCACGTTATTCAAAACTTTATTGACATAATTGGATCTGAAATTTTGAAAAAGTTAGTTTTTGAGTTTATGCCACGAATTTGATGGAAACCACAAGAAACCTTCCCTCCTAAACACGCAGAGACAGAGACACATCCAATAACAGTTGAATCCGAAAATATTCCCATACACTCGATCACTCGAGAGCAGACACAGGTCATCTGTTTTCCTGTTTCTAATTCAAAGGGTGAAAACTTTGCTGTCCTGAATAGTTCCCAACCATTTCCTTGAAGGCAGCCAGAGATTGGAATCTTCTGCCTTTTAATCTAAATTGCGGCTGATCCATTGTCGTGAAGAAATGTAAACTCTTGGAAAGCATATTCACCACTTTCACTACCTGAGGGCTCTTCCGATCAGTGTCTTATTCTCTCTGGTACAGAAACTGTTCCCTGGGGATATTACCTTTTTTTAAATTCACTGAACCCCGACCGTTAACAAATGAAGTCAATTATAGAATATCCCAGGGATGCTCATGATTTGATTACTTACAGCGTGGAAACAGGCCCTTCGGCCCAACAAGTCCACACCAACCCTCCGAAGATCAACCCACCCAGACCCATTCCCCAACATCTAACTCTACGGGCATGGCCAATTCATCTAACCTGCACAATTTTGGACTGCGAGAGGAAGCCGGAGCACCCGGGAAGAATGTGCGAACGCCACACAGACAGTTGCTTGAGGCGGGATTTGAACGCGGATCTCTGGCGCTGTGAGGCACCAGTGCTAACTGTTGTGCCACCGTGCCGCCCACTATATTGTATGTTCATGTATAGAAT
>NW_025124319.1:0-1080 GCF_004010195.1 Chiloscyllium plagiosum | reverse complement strand
TTCAATCCCTGTCACTGACTGAGATTCAATCCCGTCACTGACGGAGGTTCAATCCCTGTCACTGACTAAGATTCAATTCCTGTCACTTACTGAGAGTCAATCCCTATCACTGACTGAGATTCAATCCCTGTCAATGACAGAGATTCAATGCCTGTCACTGTTTGTGGCTCAATCCCTGTCACTGAATGAGATTCAATTCCTGTCACTGACTGAGTTTCAAACCCAGTCACTGTCTGAGATTTATTTCCTGCCACTGACTGATGGTCAAACCCTGTCACTGACTGCGATTCAAATAGTGTCACTGACTGAGATTCAATCCCTGTCACTGACTGAGTTTAAATGCCTGTCACTGACTGAGATTCAATTCCTGTCACAGACTGAAATTTAATTCCTGTCACTGACTGAGATTCAATCCTTGTCACTGACTGACATTTAATCCCTGTCACTGACTGATTGTCAATCTCTGTTAATGTCTGAGGGTCAATCACTATCGCTGACTGAGATTCAATTTTTGTCACTGACTGAGATACAATCCCTGTCACTGAATAGGCTCAATCCCTGTCACTGACTGAGATTCAATCCCCGTCACTGACTGAGATTCATTTCCTATCACTGACTGAGCTTCAATCCCTGTCACTGACTGATGTTCAATTCCTGTCACTGACTGAGATAAAATTCCTGTCGCTGACTGAGATTCAATTCCTGTCAGTGACTGAGATTCAATCCCTGTCACTGACTAAGATTAAATTCCTGTCGTTGACTGAGATTCAATTCCTGTCACTGACTGAGATTCGATCGCTGTCACGAACTGAGATTCAATCCCTGTCGCTGACTGAGATTCAATCCCTGTCGCTGACTGAGATTCAATTCCTGTCACTGACTGAGATTCAATCCATGTCGCTGAATGTGATTCAATCGCTGTCACGAACTGAGATTCAATTCCTGTCACTGACTGTCATTCAATTCCTGTCACTGACTCAGATTCAATCCTGGTAGCTGACTGAGATTCAATTCCTGTCACAGACTGAGATTCAATCCCTGTCACTGACTGAGATTAAATTCCTGTCTCTGACTGTGATT
>NW_025124318.1:0-1080 GCF_004010195.1 Chiloscyllium plagiosum | reverse complement strand
AGATTTATTCGTCAGTCTTTATTTTTCTTGTTAGTTTGCTTTTTTAAATTACCTTACCCATTTATTAGTCCTCTTCTGTTGTGTCCTAAATTTCAAAGAAGCCACATTATGTGACATTCTTCTGAGCCACTTTATTTCATCCAATGCAATGTTTAACTTATTCTGTTAAACATTGTTGAGTCATCTATCCCTTTTGGTTTTTGCACCTTGGAGGATTTTATGTATATTGTACACCTTACAGCGTTTCTATAAATAACAGACAGTGCCTGTCTTTCATTACAACTACTTCATGTAATTTTCAAATTTACTGAAGCCAGCTGGTTTCTCGTAATTAATGACATGCATGAATCAAGTATATACTCGTAATTTAAGAAAACAAAACTGCTTTGCATTCAGACGCTTTGCAAAATTCAATATATGAAGATCACTAAAAGAAAAGTTTTCATTTCGTACTTCTGAGCTCACAACAGTAATTCCAAAATCGCCTGATAGCTCACTCAGTGTTCAACGCAGTCATACACATTTCTGAAATCCAGGTTTCCCAGCATTAAGATTCAATTGGTTTAACACTATTTAGGTGCAATTTGAAGCTGTCCATTATTACTGCAGTACTAACAAGCCTGCACACCTAATTTCCTGTTTTATATAATGCCAAATATTTGCAGTGCAGCTTTAAGTTTGATATATAACTCTCAACATTGTTTGCTTGTCCTTGCTGTTTTTACTTTTCACCTTACCAGATTCTGTGGAATCTGGGTGACGTGGGCTCTGGGGAAATTAATTATAAACTCAGGAGTGCTGTTTGGTGAGCATACCTCTACATGATACTATTTCACCACGAATTACCTGCTCATCTCAAGTGTCGTTGTTACATTTTACTCAGATCTCATGTTATGCTGGTGGAGTAGGGAAGGACAATGATCTTTCAACAATACTGTGCATTCCCTCAGACAGCTGACACTACTCTAACCTGGGTGGGAACCTTACAGCAGTCTGAAAAAGTGCTGCTGCTTCTGTGCTGCATCATAATGAGATCACATCTGGAGGAGTTTGGACAGATTAATCACTTCACTGAGGAAA
>NW_025124317.1:0-1080 GCF_004010195.1 Chiloscyllium plagiosum | reverse complement strand
CACGTTCTTCTTTGGAGACAAAAAAACATGAAACAGAGCCTCAAGGAATCGGAGCAGGACGAGGGCATTGATCCCTTCCAGCTTGTTCCCCCATTCTATCAGATCATGGCTGAGCCAACCCAGACCTCAACACCTCTTTTATGCTTGATCCGCACAGCCCTCAACTGCTCAATATTTCAAAAATCTATCTGCCCTCTTTTAAAATAATTTGAGATAGAATCATAGATTCCCTACTGTGTAGAAACAGGCCCTTCAGCCCAACAAGCCAGAACAACCAATGTCCCCTGGTTTGAGACTTCACTGGTGCTAGAAGATCTAGTCAACATCCACCCTGTCAAACTCATCAGAATCTTGTTTCCATAAGATCACCCCTGTTTATCTATTCTTGATAGGTCAACTCTCTCGTCCTCGAAGCAGCTAAGTGAATCTTTTTTGAATGGTCTCCAATGTTGATTTATCCTTTATTAAATATGGGAGCTAACATTGTATACAGTACTCCAAGTGAGGACTCAGCAACAGCCAGTGTGGTTAACCAATCCTCAGCCCATGCCAATGCATTACCCCGATAACATGAGCTCCTAAATTGTGCAATTAACTTTAATGTAGCACCTTATCATTGACATTTTTAAAATCAAAATACATAACATAATTGGATTGCCCTTTATCAGCCCTGCTTGTTATCTCCTCAATGAACTGTCGTAAATTTGTGAAATATAGTTTCTCTTTCACAAAACCCAGTCTACCATGTTTAATGATAAGCTTTTCTAAATGTCCAGCAATTTCTTTCTTTAATATTCGACTCTGTAGATTCTTTCAGTAGATTTGCTAAGTATGATTCCCCTCTCTTAAATCCATGCGGACTCTGTCCAATCCTGTCACTGTTCAATAAGAAACTTGACTGTACTCTAATGTAGTTAGTAAATGTATCTGTATTTATTTTTAAAAATTGATTACTTATAAATGATGGACCCATGCAATATCAATGAATTAGTGACTCTGCATTTGGGTTATAATGATTTTTTTGTTAATTCCTTTTCGTACTGTGTTCTGCAGACAGCACCAAGTGATCACTCTTAATTG
>NW_025124316.1:0-1080 GCF_004010195.1 Chiloscyllium plagiosum | reverse complement strand
ACATCGCAACCAGATCCAGCTCCTACACGATTCCTCTATGTTCCATAGTAAAGCAAGTAGTTGCAGATGAACAATTTTTATTGGTCAATTGGGAGGAATCAGAAACACCTGGTCGAAACACTTGCCGACACGGGAAGAATACGAAAGCTCATTACAGACGGTGGCCCAAGGGTGGAATTGAGCGCAGGTTCCCAGGTGTTTCAAGAAAGCAACTGAGCCACCGTGCCACACACCCAAATATGTCACTGTGCTAGCGTATACGATGGAACTTTGAAATCTCAAATACAAGTGGTGAAACACAGCTGATGAGTCAATATCTTGAGAGTGAAAGAGAATTAACACATTGAGACGAAAATGACTCTGTTCTGAAAAAGTCACATTGGTCTCAGAACGTTAATTCGCGTTCTGCTCAGATGCTGCTGGACTTGTTAAAGTTTTCCAGCACTGCTAACTTCTCTTTTTGTTTTGGAGTGTGAATATGTTTCTGATATGAAAGGGAGCAGTGAAGCTGCCATTTCAGTCAACTCTCATGTATTTGGTTATGGTTATTGAATGAAAAATTAAAAGATTTTTATTTGACAGAGCCCTAAATATTTTCAGTGTCATAAATCACCATGAAAATGTTGAATTCAGTGACCGTGATTCACATGATCAATCCTCTTTAAGTAGCCAATTGAAGTAAGGATCCCAATCATAATCTCAATGTCATGTCATGCTCCTGGTATCACAAGGGTCATACTAATTCAGCAAGGTCTTACATTTCTGAAACTTTGAAAGAAACTGTGGAAACATAAGATACATTGATACAGGGCATCGTCATCCAAAGGCTTTGGATGGAACTAGCATGGGCAGATTTTACGTGTCAAACACAATCACTCTGGAAAAGGCGACACAGAACGGCCTATTTGAGTCTCTTCTGTCCAAGTGACACACATACACACAGAGCTGCGCGTAGGCACATTCCAAGATGTTTTAACAACTGATAGTGAAGGAACAGCAAATTAGTTCCTGGTCAGGATGGCATGCAATTTGGAAGTTAACTTGTAGAGATTGTTTTCCCATTGTTCACATTCCCAGTGC
>NW_025124315.1:0-1080 GCF_004010195.1 Chiloscyllium plagiosum | reverse complement strand
ACAGTCCCTGTTACACTCACATTCCAGTCACTGTTACACACACATTACCGTCCCTGTTACACTCACATCCCCGTCTCTGCTACACTCACATTACGGTCTCTGTTACACTCACATTCATGTCCCTGTTACACTCACATTACAGTTCCTGTTACACTCACATTCCAGTCCCTGTTACACTCACATTCCTGTCCCTGTTACACTCACATTACAGTCCCTGTTACACTCACATTCCTGTCTCTGTTACGCTCACATTACAGTCCCCGTTACGCTCACATTCCTGTCTCTGTTACGCTCACATTACAGTCCCTGTTACACTCAGATTCCTGTCTCTGTTACACTCACATTACAGTCCCTGTTACACTCACATTCCTGTCCATGTTACATTCACATTACAGTCCCTGATACACTCACATTCCTGGCTCTGTTACACTCACATTACAGTCCCCGTTACACTCACATTCCTGTCCCTGTTAAACTCACATTATAGTCCCCTTTACACTCACATTCCTGTGCCTGTTACACTCACATTACAGTCCCTGTTACACTCACATTACAGTCCCTGTTACAATCACATTACAGTCCCTGTTACACTCACATTCCTGTCCCTGTTACACTCACATTACAGTCCCTGTTACAATCACATTGCAGTCCCTGTTGCACTCACATTCGTGTCCCTGTTACACATACAGAGAAACAGTGAATGAGGAGGGGGAGATTGAGAAAGGGGAAGAGATATAGAGAGAGGGTGACCGAGGCACGGAGATCTGGATGCGTACAGTATCAGAATACACAAAGGCACATTGTAAAGGGACCATGACAGAGCAGGTGAAAGTCAGTGAGAGAATGAGAAAGTCGAGGGGAGAGGGGAGAAAATGACAGACCTGTCACTTTGACACTGTAGGGCGTTCCGGATATTACAAGAAGTTTCCATTCCCCGGCAACGGGGGGTGAATGCAGGTAGACGACTGTAAGGTCACCAAAACGCTTAATACTTGCCAGAGAGCCAGAGAACTGTGTACTCAACTGATAGACATCTGAGGAGAAACAGAGGCATTTATGTCATTGTGATAACAATAATAC
>NW_025124314.1:0-1080 GCF_004010195.1 Chiloscyllium plagiosum | reverse complement strand
CATTTCCAATATACTTCACAACCTCCTTGTTCTAATACTCCACACATCTTTTCATAAACCCAAAGATCCAATAGGTCCTTCTATAATTTCCTGTCTTCTGTGTCCCTCTCTCCTTAAACGGGGAGGTTACATTTACCAGCCCTCCCTCACTCCAACGTTTACTGAAAGATCACCAGCAATGCCTCCACAATCGCCTTCGATATCTCTTTAGAATTACGTGCTGTTGTTCAAATGGTCTCGTTGATTGATTCAACTTCACCTTCCCCAGCACTTCCTCACTACTGAGGTCAGTATACTCACCTCTATACCCTGACTGTCTTGAAGTTCTGGCATTTTGCTGGTGTCTTCCACCGTGAAGACTGACGTAAAGTATCTGTTCAATTCCTCTGCCATTCCATAACTACTCAAGCCTCATTTTCCAATCGTCCTTTGTTTGTTTTTACTCCCTGTCTTCCTTGTTATATATCTAAAAATCGCTTTCATCATTCTTTTACACGATTAAGAAGCGTAATGTTATATTTCACCCTCTCCTCCCATTTGCTGTTATTAGTCATCCGTGCTCGAATTTGTAGACTTCGTAATCCTTTGGATTCCCAATAATATTCACCACATTGTGTGTATTTTATTTGGTTTTTATGCTTTCCCTGAGTGTGTTATCACTCACGGCTGTCTTGTCTTCTGCAGAATATTGTTCTTCTTAATTGTGATGAGTTTCTGATGTGCTGCTGAATTATCTCCAGAAATTCCTGTAATTGTTGCTTCACCATCTTCCCGTGCTCAGCTTCCCTTCCAACTAACTCTGGCCAACTGCTCCCTCATGTCTTGTAGTTACATTACTCAATTATAAGACATCACATCCAAAAGTGAGCAATAGCTGTAAACAGAAGGAGGAAAGTCTGAGGCATCAGACAGAAAGAACGATTGGACGATGTATCAATTAGATTAAAAGAGAAATCGAGACACAGAGAGAGACAGAATTTCAACATGGAGATATAAAAACAGAGAAGTCTACATGACTGATAGATATAGATGTACTTCTGTGTTTTATTTGAGAATTCCTGTCTGTTGTGGTCCTTTTTA
>NW_025124313.1:0-1080 GCF_004010195.1 Chiloscyllium plagiosum | reverse complement strand
ATGTTTCCTGAAAGACCTCAGCTGCCTGATTTTCTACTGGCTTTTCAAACACACTCCTACTTGTGACCCAGCTATATCATTAGCGAGGACAAATTGTATTCCTGGAACTGAAACTTTGGCAAGTACTCCCACAACTTCTCCACTCTTCATTGGACACTGTAACATCAATTCACATAAGTAGCACTTTTCATCTCACTGTGAATTCCACATAAGGGCACTTTTTCTGGCAATAGTCCTTCTGAGTTACAGATCTCCTTATCTCTCAACATCAAAGATTTACATGATCCTGTATATCTTAGTATTGTAATCTCTTCACCTGCTGCTCCTGGCCTATGCGAGTAAACTTTACCTTCACAAGTAAATGGTTTAAGAAGAGTTTTGAGAAAATTTGTTACTCAAGTTGAGGTTCTGGATGCAGGTTTGCTTGCTGAGCTGGAAGATTTATGTTCAGACGTTTCATCATCATACTAGGTAACATCCTCAGTGAGCCTCTGGATGAAGTATTGCTATGATTCCTGCTTTCTATTTATATGTGTGGGTTTCTTTGGGTTGGAGATGTCATTTCCTATGGTCATGTCATATCCTGTTCTTTTTCTCAAGGGGTGGTAAATCAGGTCCAAGTTAATGTGTTTGTTGATAGAGTTCTGGTTAGAATGCCATGCTTCTAGGAATTCTTGTGCGTGTCTCTGTTTGGCTTGTCCTAGGATAAATGTGTTTTCCCAGGCAAAATGATATCCTTTCCCGCACAAGAATTCATAAAAACATGTCATTCCAACCGGAACTCTATCAACAAACACATTGTCTTGGATCCCATTTACCACCCCCTGGAAAAAAGAACAGGAAATGACAACACCATGGGAAATGACATCACCAACCCAAAGAAACCCAAATATATAAATAGAAAGCAGGAATCATCAGCAATGCTTTGTCCGGAGGCTCACTGAAGATGTTACCCAGTATGGTGATGAAACGTCTGAACATGAACCTTCCAGCTCAGCGAGCAAACCTACATCCAGGTTTAAGAAGATCTGGCACTTCATCCTTAACCAACCTCTAACCAGCTTGTATATTCTAGTGCAA
>NW_025124312.1:0-1080 GCF_004010195.1 Chiloscyllium plagiosum | reverse complement strand
GCTGGCGGATATATTTATAACCAGGAGATTTAGGGTCTGATCATTATAGGGCAATGACTCTGTGTTGGCCGGTTAAATAAACATATATATATAAAACCAAAAGATTGAGAGTCTCCTCAGTTTAGGGCACTGACTTTCTGCTGGATGGTGAAGTAAATATAAATAACTAGAAGATTTAGGGTCTCCTCAGTTGAGGGCACTGTAGCTATGCTGGCTGATTAAATAAATATATGTAACCAAGACATTAAGCGACTGCTCATTATATGGCACTGACTCGGTGTTGTTTGGTTAAATACATATATATAAAACCAGGAGATTTAGAGTCTCCTCAGTTTAGGGCACAGACTCTATACTTTCTGTTTAAAATTCTATAACCAGGAGACTTAGAGTCTCCTCAGTTAAGGCACTGACTCTGTGCTGACTGGTTAATTATATATAACCAACTATATTTAAGGTCTCCTCAGTTAAGGGCATTGACTCTGTGCTGGCTGGTTAAATAAATATATATAACCAGAAGAATTAGTGTCTCCTCAGTTTCGGGCACTGACTTTCTGCTGGCTCGTTAAGTAAATAAATGTATCCAGGACATTTAAAGTCTGCTCATTATAGGCCACTGACCCTGTGCTAGCAGGAGATTTAGAGTCTCCTCAGTTAAGGGCACTGACTCTGTGCTGTCGTTTTAAATATATATAATCAGGAAACTTAGAGTCTCCTCAGTTTGGTGCATTAACACTGGGCTGGCTGGATGAATACACATGACCAGGATATTTAGAGTCTCCTCAGGTTTGGTCACTGACTCTGTGCTGGCTGGTTAAATAAATAGATAAAAACAGGTGATTTCGAGTCTGTTCAGTTTAGGGCTCAGACTATGTGCTGGATGGATAAATACAGGAGACATGGAGTCTCCTCAGTTTAGGGCACTGACTCTGTGCTGGCCAGTTAAATATAAAAAAACCCAGGAGATTTTGAGTCTCCTCAGTTAAGGCACTGACTCTGTGCTGACTGGTTAATTATATATAACCAACTATATTTAAAGTCTCCTCAGTGAAGGGCATTGACTCTGTGCTGGCTGGTTAAATA
>NW_025124311.1:0-1080 GCF_004010195.1 Chiloscyllium plagiosum | reverse complement strand
CTGCGACACTGACGGTTCCGTCCTGCGCTGTGACACTGACGGTTCTGTCCTGCGCAGCGACACTGACGGTTCCGTCCTGAACTGCGACACTGACGGTTCCGTCCTGAGCTGCGACACTGACGGTTCTGTCCCGCGCTCCGACACTGACGGTTCCGTCCTGAGCTGCGACACTGATGGTTCCGTCCTGCGCTGCAACACTGACGGTTCCATCCTGCGCTGCGACGCTGACGGTTCTGTCCTGTGCTCCAATATTGACGGTTCTGTCCTGTGATGCGATACTGACGGTTCCGTCCTGCGCTCCGTTACTGACGGTTCCGTCCTGCGTTCCAACACTAACGGTTCCGTCCTGCGCTGTGACACTGACGGTTCCGTCCTGCGCTGCAATACTGACGGTTCCGTCCTGCGCTGCGACACTGACGGTTCCGTCTTGCACTGCGACACTGACGGATCAGTCCTGCGCTGCGACACTGACGGATCAGTCCTGCGCTGCGACACTGACGGTTCCGTCCTGCACTGCAACACTGACGGATCAGTCCTGCGCTGCGACACTGACGGTTCAGTCCTGCGCTGCGGCACTGACGGTTCAGTCCTGCGCTGTGACACTGACAGTTCAGTCCTGCGCTGCGACACTGATGGTTCAGTCCTGCACTGCGACACTGACGGTTCTGTCCTGTGATGCGACACTGATGGTTCCATCCTGCGCTCCTGCACTGATGGTTCCATCCTGCGCTCCGGCACTGACGGTTCAGTCCTGCGCTGCGGCACTGACGGTTCAGGCCTGCGCTGCGACACTGACGGTTCCGTCCTGCGCTGCGACACTGACTGTTCCGTCCTGCGCTCCGGCACTGATGGTTCCGTCCTGCGCTCCGGCACTGATGGTTCCATCCTGCGCTCCGGCACTGATGGTTCAGTCCTGCGCTGCGGCACTGACGGTTCAGGCCTGCGCTGCGACACTGACGGATCAGTCCTGCGCTTCGACACTGACGGTTCCGTCCTGCACTGCGACACTGACGGTTCAGTCCTGCGCTGCGACACTGACGGTTCAGCCCTGCGCTGCGGCACTGACGGTTCAGTCCTGCG
>NW_025124310.1:0-1080 GCF_004010195.1 Chiloscyllium plagiosum | reverse complement strand
CAATTTTTTTACCATCACTTCATACTTGATCAAAAACCTTTTTCTTCCTATTCAATCTATAGATTTGACTTAACTGCTTCTTCTCACTTCCTGCCCTGTAGATTGTGAAGTCTTTTTCCATCAATACTCCCACAACTGAGAGACTAAACTTTCTTCAACTTTTAGTTATTGCAAAATTCTAAACAAACATTGCTGGAATGGATGATTCACAAACTGCACTATTTCACTGGGGGCATTTACTCTCTTTAACTGCTTTGAACAATATTCTTGTCTAGGATAAACTGCACAAACTTCCAATCCCGATCAGGTTTCCATCAAAACAAAACATTTGAACGATATCAAAACAAAACTTGCAAAATCTGGATTCTGACGCTTGGTGTTTTCTCTCTCGTTGTAAACCTCCTCAGTGTTAGCAAACTCCTATTAACACTGATGAGAAAGTGAGGACAGCAGATGCTGGAGATCAGAGTCGAGAGTGTGGTGCTGGAAAAGCACAGCAGGTCAGGCAGCATTTAAGGAGCAGGAGAATAGATATTTTGGGCATAAGAATGAGGATTATTCCTGATGAAGGGCTTATGCCCGATACATCGATTCTCCTGCTCCTTGGATGATGTCTGAACTGCTGTGCTTTTCCAACATCACACTCTCGACTCCTATTAACATTTGGCATCCTTGCAGTCACCTGCTCCCTGACACATTTGCTTTAAAATTCATGGTTCTGGAAAGATTAAACGAATTAACTTGTAAACCTTATACAAAAATATCACTAGTTTAAAATCTAAACACTACACAAAAGACATACATTTCAACATAGAATACAAAGCTTTAAAATAATATTGAAGTTGCATTAATATTCTTTTATTAACATTTGAAACTGAATGTGTGTACACAAGCACATATACACACACAATTGCTCTTTTAAACTTCACATTACCCTCTGTTTTCAGCTCCACTTACCCTTTTACTCTTGAATTAATCTTCAAAGTTTTTTCTGAGTAGTCGTGAGAAGGAAGACCAACATGTATACCAGTCTACAGCAAGTTCATGTTTGATTGTCAAGAAGGGATCAGGGACTTTAGA
>NW_025124309.1:0-1080 GCF_004010195.1 Chiloscyllium plagiosum | reverse complement strand
GGGCTGTAATTTCCTGGCTTTTCCCTGCAGCCAGCAAATTAAGTGATGGAACAGCATTAGCCACCCTCCAGTCTCCCAACACCTCACTGTGTCTGTTGATAATATAAATATCTCTGTTAGGGACACTGCAATCTCTTCCCTAGCTTCCCACAACATTCTAGGATTAACCTAATGAGCTACTGAGGATTGATCTACCTTTATTTGTTTTAAGATTCCAGCACTTTCTCTTCTCTGTTGAGTATTCTTTCCAAGACATCACTAATTATTTCCCCAAGTTCCCGAGCTTACATGGCTTTTGCCACAGTAAATTCTGACAAGGTTATTTTGTCTAATATCTCACCCATCTCCTCTGGTTCCACACATAGGCGACCTCATTAATATTCAAGAGGCCCTATTCTCTACAAAGATACTGTTTAGCTTATTGAAACTTGCATAATAGGCTTCTGATAATTCAAATACACCATATCCCCCGTACCACTACATCCCTCCTGCACCCTTACAATTCTGCCATTTTTGTTCACACCAACAAATAAATCCAATAGGCTCAAAAACAAATTCTCTTTTAGAAAATGTATTTTCATGTGCCCAGTTATTGTATACTGACATATCATTTCTAACAATTTCAGTGTACTTCTGATTTACTGTCAGGCTAACAATATTTGGTTTCAGACTGACATCAGAAAAGGCTGAGGGAGTTCTTGTTTATCAATCTGAAAAAGGTAGCTTACAGGGTCAGCAGGTAATAGAGAAGGCAAATCAAATGCTGACATTTATTATAGAGGGAATGGAGTCTAGAAACATGGAGGTCTGACTAAAACTGTGCAAGGTACAAGTCAGACCACGCCTCGAATATTATGAACAGTGTGAGTGCCCGAAGGAAAGGCATTGGAGGCAGGTCAGAGAAGGTTCACTCGGCTGATCTGGGAATGGAGGAATTTTCTAATGAGAAGAGGTGGAGTAGGTTGAGGTTGAACCCTTGAAGTTTAGATAATGAGAGAGAAATAGAATGAGACATCCAAGATTCTGAGGGGGCCTGATCGGGCAGATGCTGGGAAGTTAGAAAATAGAACAGTACTGCAT
>NW_025124308.1:0-1080 GCF_004010195.1 Chiloscyllium plagiosum | reverse complement strand
ACAGCAACACTAGAACACCCGGCTAACAAAGCAACACTAGAACACCAGGCTAACACAGCATTACGAGAACACCAGGCTAACACAGCAACACGAGAACACGAGGCTAACAGAGCAGCACGAGAACACCAGGCTAACACAGCAGCACTAGAACACCAGGCTAAAACAGCAACACTAGAACACCAGGCTAACATAGCATCACGAGAACACCAAGCTAACACAGCAGCAATAGAACATCCGGCAAACACAGCAACACTAGAACACCAGGCTAACACAGCATCACGAGAACACCAAGCTAACACAGCAGCACTAGAACACCAGGCTAACACAGCAGCACTAGAACATCCGGCCAGCACAGCAACACTAGAACACCAGGCTAACACAGCAACACTAGAACACCAGGCTAACACAGCATCACGAGAACACCAGGCTAACACAGCATCACGAGAACACCAGGCTAACACAGCAGCACTAGAACACCAGGCTAACATAGTCACACTAGAACACCAGGCTAACACAGCAACACTAGAACACCAGGCTAACACAGCATCACGAGAACACCAGGCTAACACAGCAAAACTAGAACACCAGGCTAACATAGTAACACTAGAACACCAGGCTAACACAGCATCACTAGAACACCAGGCTAACACAGCAAAACTAGAACACCAGGCTAACATAGTAACACTAGAACACCAGGCTAACACAGCATCACTAGAACACCAGGCTAACACAGCAGCACTAGAACACCAGGCTAAGACAGCATCACGAGAACACCAGGCTAACACAGCATCACGAGAACACCAGGCTAACACAGCATCACGAGAATACCAGGCTAACACAGCAAAACTAGAACACCAGGCTAACACAGCATCACGAGAACACCAGGCTAACACAGCATCACGAGAACACCAGGCTAACACAGCAACACTAGAACACCAGGCTAACATAGTCACACTAGAACACCAGGCTAACACAGCAACACTAGAACACCAGGCTAACACAGCAACACTGGAACACCAGGCTAACACAGCATCACGAGAACACCCGGCTAACACAGCATCACGAGAATACCAGGCTAAC
>NW_025124307.1:0-1080 GCF_004010195.1 Chiloscyllium plagiosum | reverse complement strand
GTTGGAGTGGGTGAGAGGGGTGGAGAAGTTGAGGCGATTAATGTCGCTGCGGCAGTTGGCTATGAAGAGATTGAGGGCGGGTAAGAGGCCAGCCCGAGGTGTCCAGTTGGATGGGATGTGTTGGAGGCGGGAGAAGGGGTCCACGTCAGAGGGTGGGCAAGAGTCTTGGTTGAAGATGTAGGCACGGAGGCGAAGGCGGCGGAAGAATTGTTCGATGTCTCGCCGTGTGTTGAACTCGTTGATCCAAGAGCGTAGGGAAATGAAGGTGAGGCCTCTGCTGAGGACTGTAAAACGCCATCCCATATTCCCAATTCCTTTGTCTCCGCCGCATCTACTCCCAGGAGGACCAGTTCCAAATCCGTACAACCCAGATGGCCTCCTTCTTCAAGGACCGCAACTTCCCCCCAGACGTGGTCGACGATGCCCTCCACTGCATCTCTTCCACTTCCTGCTCCTCCGCCCTTAAGCCCCGCCCCTCCAACCGCCACCAGGACAGAACCCCACTGGTCCTCACCTACCACCCCATCAACCACCATGTACAGCAGATCATCCGCCATCATTTCCGCCACTTCCAAACGGACCCCACCACCAGGGATATATTTCCCTCCCCTCCCCTATCAGTGTTCCGAAAAGACCACCCACTCCGTGACTCCCTCGTCAGGTCCACACACCCCACCAACCCAACCTCCACTCCCGGCACCTTCCCCTGCAACCGCAAGAAATGCAAAACTTGCGCCCACACCTCCCCCTTTACTTCCCTCTAAGGCCCCAAGGGATATTTCCATATCCGCCACAATTTCACCTGCACCTCCACACACATCATCTATTGCATCCGCTGCACCCGATGTGGCCTCCTCTATATTGGGGAGACAGGCCGCCTACTTGCGGAACATTTCAGAGAACACCTCTGGGACACCCGGACCAACCAACCCAACCACCCCGTGGCTCAACACTTCAATTCCCCCTTCCACTCCACCAAGGACATGCAGGTCCTTGGACTCCTCCATCGCCAGACCATAGCAACACGACGGTTGGAGGAAGAGCTATGAACCCTCCAACCACAAGGGATGAACTCAGATT
>NW_025124306.1:0-1080 GCF_004010195.1 Chiloscyllium plagiosum | reverse complement strand
ACTATGAATGCTTTACCCGTTTTCAGAAAAAAACCCTCTGCTTCAACAATGTCCTTTCTGGAAGGAAACTGCCATCATTACCTAGTCTGGCCGATATGTGACACTGTGTGTTTGAGTCTTCACTGCCCCATGGGCAATTAGGGAACGGCGATAAATGTTGTTTAGCCAACAGCGTCCTCATTCCATGCTTGAATAGAGGAAAAAATACTTCAGCTCTTTTTTCGATGTTGTTCAATCCATCATAAGTTTAGACATGGTGATATTCTCCGATGATTTCAAAATGTTGAGCACCGATCCCGACTCCTTGGATACTGAAGCGATCCATGTGCAAATGCAACACGCTTTGAGCGATATTCAGGCTTAGGCTGACAAGTGGCAAGTAACATTTATGCCACAGAAATGATAGACTATGACTATCACCAGTAAGAGAAAATGTAACAACCGCCTCATTGACATTCAGAGGTGTTCCGATCACTAAATGCCACACTATAAACAACCTGGACTGAATTCAACTGGACAAAAAAACATAATGGCGACAAGAAACAGTCAGAGGCTAGGCATACTACGGCAAATAATTCACCTCCTGGCTCCTGCCTGCCCATCATGTGCAAAGCACAAGACAGGAGTCTGATGGAATTCTTCCTTATCAGATGATGGCTGCAGCACCAACAATACTCAAGAAGCTTGGCGCTGTCCAGAATAAAGTCGAGAGTGCGTGGCGCTGGCAAAGCACAGCAGGTCTTGCACCATCTGTGGAGCAAAGTAATTGACATTTCTGCCAGGAGCCCGTCATCCTGATGAAAGGCTCCTGCCCGAAAATTCGATTCTCTAGGTCCTAAGATGCTGTGCTTTTCCCACGCCACCCAGTCTCGACGATGATCTCCAGCATCTGCAGTCCTCATATTCTCCAATGTCCAGACCAAAGCAGATCACTTTACTTGAATCACATCCATGTGCATCCAACTGCTCATCCACAAACGCTCAGCAGAAGCAGATCCAAAACGCACTTCAGAAGTTCACTGAAGATTCTCAGATATTCCAAACATAAAAAATATTTCCAGCCAGGAGGACAAGGGCAGC
>NW_025124305.1:0-1080 GCF_004010195.1 Chiloscyllium plagiosum | reverse complement strand
GGGGCTGGGGGAGTACTGCATTATCAGGTACTCGCTCAGATACCACAGCACAGCCACAGGGATGGGGCTGGGGGAGTACTGCATTATCAGGTACTCGCTCAGATACCAGAGCACAGCCACAGGGATGGGGCTGGGGGAGTACTGCATTATCAGGTACTCTCTCAGACACCACAGCACAGCCACAGGGACGGGGCTGGGGGAGTGCTGCGTTATCAGGTACTCTCTCAGACACCACAGCACAGCCACAGGGACGGGGCTGGGGGAGTGCTGCATTATCAGGTACTCGCTCAGACACCAGAGCACAGCCACAGGGACGGGGCTGTGGGAGTGCTGCATTGTCAGGTACTCGCTCAGATACCACAGCACAGCCATGGGGCGGGGCTGGGGGAGTGCTGCATTGTCAGGTACTCGCTCAGATACCAGAGCACAGCCATGGGGCGGGGCTGTGGGAGTGCTGCATTGTCAGAGGATAGACTCAGCTGCTTGTGGGAGCTTGCTGTGCACAAATCAGCTGCTACATTTCCAACATTATTACCATCACTGTGTTACAGAAGGGCATCGTTTGTGTGAAACACTCAAGAGACACAGCGAGAAAGAGATACGCACAGACACAGAAAGAGAGCGGCAGAGACCCAGGGGGAGACAGAGACCAGCAGAGATCCAGAGAGTGAGAGTACAGTTACTGACCTTTCTCCTCACTGGTGAACCCTGCACAGGAACCACCTGCTGTCAGCTCCATCCTCAGGTTCATGACCTTTTTACAGTCGACAAACCCGTCTCTGGGACAGAGAGAGGAGAGAGAGAGAGAGTGAGCACAGAACGAGATCATAGGTTAACTGAACCATTTCCTGCACAATCACAAAACGGTCAATGCACTGACGAGGCCATTCAGCCCACTGTTGTGTCTGTACTGGCCCTCCTCAGCAGCAATTCACCCAGTACCACTCGCCCAACCTTCTCCCAGTTCTCCCTTTTCTGATGATGATCCAATTCCCTCAGATTCTCCACCACACTCTCAGGCAGCACGTCCCAGATCCCACACAATTTCAATCGCTCGGCCAACCCTAACTTCCACATTAA
>NW_025124304.1:0-1080 GCF_004010195.1 Chiloscyllium plagiosum | reverse complement strand
GCCAACATGTTCCTGTTTGTATGTAGGTCAATGCTGACAGCATTTGGAAATGCTGGCTGTCTATTGAGGGTCTGGTCACGGAAAAGGGGGCACATGTCAGGGAAAGCCAGCTGGATCAAGGGAATCCCTGAGGATCACAGGGACTGTAGGAATATACTTTGGGTAGAAATCAGTAATGCAGAAAGGATATGCGAAGAAGCCTCGGCAGAGAAGGATAAGGAGAATCCAAAAGTGATTGTATAAAATATTAAAAGTAAACGAGTACCTCAGGCCAAAATTGGGGCTCTTAAATATCAATGAGGCAATTCATGTGTGGAACTGCAGGATATTTACTAAGAACCTAAACAAAATTTTCACTCCAGAAGTTACTGTGGACAAAGAATGGGGAACTCCGGGAACAAGAGTAATACGTTAGACCACAATTGGAGTTCTCTGCAATTCCAGTCACCCTGCTATAGGAATGATGTTGTGAAACTTGAAAGTGCTCATAACAGATTTACAAGATGTTGCCAGGGTTGTTGCTGAATATGCTGGGGTTATTTTCCGTAGAGCATCGGAGACTGAGGGGTGACCTGACAGAGGTTTATATAAACGTGACGGACATGGATTGGGTAAACATTCAAGGTCTTTTCCCAGGGGTTGGGAAGTCTAAAACTAGAGGGCATAGGTTGAAGGTTAGAGGGAAAAGGTTTAAAAGGGACGGAAGCGACAGCTTTTTCATGCACATGGTGATGCGTGCATGGAATGAGCTGAGAGAGAAAGTAACAGAGACTGATATTATGACAACATTTATAAGGTATCTGGATGGAAATATGAATAACAAGGGTTTTAAGGTACATGGGCCAAATGCTGATAAATGGGATTGATATGTTAGATCTCCTGGTCAGCATGGATGAGTTGGACCGAAGGCTCTGTTTCCATGCTGTCCATCTCTACGACTTGAAAAGAGTGTATATTATAGAAGAGGTGATGCTGGAGGTTTTAAAACACAAAGGTATGGAAAGCCCTAGGACCTCATTAAGTGTATCACAGGACATTGTGGGATGTTAGGCAAGAAATGGTGGAGCCCCTAGAAAAGGT
>NW_025124303.1:0-1080 GCF_004010195.1 Chiloscyllium plagiosum | reverse complement strand
AGTTACCTCTTTCAGTCATCGGTGTTCCATCTGTTCATGGTTCCATCTTTATCAATCTTTAGTTTCCCAGCAACTTCATTTTATAAGGGTCAGTGCATTAAATACTGCCCTTTATCTCTCCTGAAGTTCTGAAGAGCTGTTGCAAAAAATTATGGAAAGCAGGTCTTAAAATCCTCCACCATTCATTTGTTCACTATTATTACTTTTCCAGCCTTGTTTTCTATCTGTCTGATATCCACTCTTGTCTCTCCATAACATTACACATATCCAAAAAAATCGCCAACGGTCTTGTTTTATATTAGTAGCCATTTTACTCTTATATTTCCTTTATACCCCTGACTTTTTAAAAAGTTACTCTCTGTGTTTTTTTTAACGCTTCCCAATCCCCTGGCTTCCACTAACCTGCACTATAATGCATGTTTTTTTTCTTTTGCTTTTCTGCTCTCCCTGAATTCTCGTCCGCCATGGTTGCCTCATCCTCCCCTTATTGTTTTTGGTTTTGGCTTGCGATGTATTTCGCTAGTATGTCCTGAATTATTCCAGAAACTCCTGCCATTGTTTCTACCCCGGTTGCGGCACGATAGCTTCGTGCTTGACTCTGCTGCGTCACAACGCCAGGGACCAGGGATTAATTTCAAACTGGCTGGTCAAATTTGCTCATTCTCTGTGTGTCTGCATGTGCTTTTTCTGGGTGCTCCGCTTTCCTCCCATTATCTTAAGATGTGAGCTTCAGTGAATTGGACAGGTTAAATTGCTCATAGTGTTCATGGATGCGTTGAGTCAGGTCGCTACTAATATAAAACAAGACTGGTGGTGATTTCCTTGGATATCTGTAATGTTACGGACAGACAAGAGTGGATATCGGACAGATATAAAACGATAGAATGCATAGGTTAGGCGCATTAGTTAAGGGATACGGAGAATAATAGTGTCGGGAATTTGTCTGGTTCACCAATTCATCGCAGGGTCGGTGCAGAGATGTTTGCGACAAATGGTCTGTTAACACGTTGGAGAGTTTCTATGATCCACTGTCTTCCCTGTGAGGTAGCCCCTTGCAATTAACTTTGGCCAAATGCATCC
>NW_025124302.1:0-1080 GCF_004010195.1 Chiloscyllium plagiosum | reverse complement strand
TATCTCCTTCTTGAAATCATTTAATGTTTTGACATCAATCAATTTCTGTGGCGGAGAACTCCAAAGGTTCATCATTCTTTCGTTGAACAATCGTATTCAATTTTATCAGGTGTTGGAAAGACTGGTGAGCAGCAAGATTTAGGATGGTCCCATGAATGGAATAGCATTCTGGAGGGACTGAGGTGCCTTCTTCAGCTTCTAATTTGTATGCTGACATGTCCCTTCGGCAGCATGTTCCAAAACTGTGATCTTTGAGGATAAGGACGTGCATGCATGTAAATGAGAGCTTTCCTCCAAATTAGACTCCATCTTGACTTGCAACTATTTCCCTTCCCCTTTGCTCTTCCTTGCTCACAGCCATGGGACTCACTTTCTAACAGCACTGTGAATGTCCTCATACCACACAAACTTCAGCAATTTAAGTCGGCTGATGACGACTGGTTTCTCAAGGAGATATAAAAAGTCCGACACTTCCACACCTGTTTCGAGATGCAGATAATCACTGGAAGAATTGAAAATTATTTGAGGGACTTGTGAATGGTTTCCTTCTGTGTGGTTTGACTGTGTTTTCACTGAACAAACAGTGCTACTTGATTAGACTACTTACAGTGTGGAAACAGGCCCTTCGTCCCAACAAGTCCACACCGACCCGCCAAAGCGCAACCCACCCAGACCCATTCCCGATATTCACCTCTTCACCTAACACTACGGGCAATTTAGCATGGCCAATTCACCCACATTTTTGGACTGTGGGAGGAAACCAGAGCACCCAGAGGAAACCCACGCAGACACGGGAAGAATGTGCAAACTCCACACAGAAAGTCGCCTGAGGCAGGAATTCTTAATCATATAATGGGAATGAAGCTTCCCTCATTTTTAGCACGGCAACCACAAATTATATTTCTTTATTCCAGGCAGGTATAATGTTAAATTATTGGAATATGATGACTGGGATGTTTAAATGGGAAATTATCAGAAATGTAAAGCTTCTTTTCATGACCAATTAATTTCAGCCTCACTGTGTCACTTTAGCTTCTCACTGAAACATCTTTCAAAAACGGTGTCTCCCTTTGTTATGGG
>NW_025124301.1:0-1080 GCF_004010195.1 Chiloscyllium plagiosum | reverse complement strand
AGCAGGTCCACACTGATCCTCCCTCTCTCTGGGACCAAAGAACCAGGTCCACACTGACCCTCCCTCTCTCTGGGCCCAAAGGAGCACGTCCATGCTGATCCTCTCTCTCTGGGTCCGAAGAAGCAGGTCCATGCTGATCTTCCCATTCTCTGGGCCCAAAGAAGCAGGTCCATGCTGATCCTCCCTCTCTCTGGGCCCAAAGGAGCAGGTCCATGCTGATCCTCTCTTTCTCTGGGCCCAAAGAAACAGGTCCATGCTGATCCTTTCTCTCTCTGAGCCCAAAGAAGCTGGTCCACACTGACCCTCCTTCTCTCTGGACCCAAAGGAGCAGGTCCATGCTGACCCTCCCTCTCTCTGGACCCAAAGAAGCAGGTCCATGCTGATCCTCCCTCTCTCTGGGCCCAAAGAAGCAGGTCCATGCTTATCCTCCCATTCTCTGGGCCCAAAGAAGCAGGTCCATGCTGATCCTCCCTCTCTCTGGGCCCAAAGAAGCAGGTCCATGCTGATCCTCCCTCTCTCTGGGCCCAAAGAAGCAGGTCCATGCTGATCCTCCCTCTCTCTGGGCCCAAAGAAGCAGGTCTAACTGATCCTCCCATTCTCTGGGCCCAAAGGAGCAGGTCCATGCTGATCCTGTCTCTCTCTGGGCCCAAAGAAACAGGTCCATGCTGCTCCTTTCTCTCTATGAGCCCAAAGTAGCTGGTCCACACTGACCCTCCTTCTCTCTGGACCCAAAGGAGCAGGTCCATGCTGACCCTCCCTCTCTCTGGGCCCAAAGAATCAGGTCCATGCTGATCCTCCCTCTCTCTAGGCCCAAAGAAGCAGGTCCATGCTGATCCTCCCTCTCTCTGGGCCCAAAGGAGCAGGTCCATGCTGATCCTCTCTCTCTCTGGGCCCAAAGAAACAGGTCCATGCTGCTCCTTTCTCTCTATGAGCCCAAAGTAGCTGGTCCACACTGACCCTCCTTCTCTCTGGACCCAAAGGAGCAGGTCCATGCTGACCCTCCCTCTCTCTGGGCGCAAAGAATCAGGTCCATGCTGATCCTCCCATTCTCTGGGCCCAAAGGAGCAGGTCCATGCTGAT
>NW_025124300.1:0-1080 GCF_004010195.1 Chiloscyllium plagiosum | reverse complement strand
ACACCCGGCATTAGCACAGACACCTGGCCTCAGTAAAAACACCCGGCCTCAGCATGGACTCCCGGCCTCAGCACAGACTCCCGGCCTCAGCACAGACACCCGGCCTCAGTACGGACACCCGACCTCAGCACAGACGACCGGCCTCAGCAACGACACCCGGCCTCAGCATGAATACCTGGCCTCAGCACGGACTCCCAGCCTCAGCACAGACACCCGACCTCAGCACGGACTCCCGGCCTCAGCACAGACACCCAGCCTCAGCACGGACACCCGGCCTCAATACGGACACCTGGCCTCAGCACGGACACCCGGCCTGAGCACAGACTCCCGTCCTCAGCACAGACACCCGGCCTCAGCACAGACTCCCGGCCTCAGCACAGACACCCGGCCTCAGCACGGACACCCGGCCTCAATACGGACACCTGGCCTCAGCACGGACACCCGGCCTCAGCACAGACACCCAGCCTCAGCACAGACACCCTGCCTCAGTACGGACACCCGGCCACAGCACAGACACCCGGCCTCAGCACGGACACGCGGCCTCAGCACAAACACCCGACCTCAGCACAGACACCGGGCCTCAGCACGGACTCCTGGCCTCAGTACGGACACCCGGCCTGAGCACAGACACCCGGCCTCAGCACAGACTCCCGGCCTCAGCACGAACACCCGGCCTCAGCACATACACCCGGCCTCAGTACGGACACCCGACCTCAGCACAGACGACCGGCCTCAGCAAAGACACCCGGCCTCAGCATGAATACCTGGCCTCAGCACGGACTCCCGGCCTCAGCACGGCCTACCAGCCTCAGCGCAGACATCTGGCCCCAGCACAGACTCCCGGCCTCAGCACAGACACCTGGCCTCGACTCCCGGCCTCAGCACAGATTCCCAGCCTCAGCACAGACTCCCGGCCTCAGCACAGACGCCTGTCCTCAGCACAGACACCCGGCCTCAGCACGGACACCGGGCCTCAGTAAGGACACCCGGCCACAGCACAGACACCCGGCCTCAGCACGGAATCCCAGCCTCAGTACGGACACCCAACCTCAGCACGGACTCCCGGCCTCAGCACAGACT
>NW_025124299.1:0-1080 GCF_004010195.1 Chiloscyllium plagiosum | reverse complement strand
GAGGAAGTGGTGGAGGCTGGTACAACTGCAACATTTAAAAGGCATTTGGATGGGTATATGAATAGGAAGGGTTTGGAGGGATATGGGCCGGGTGCTGGCAGGTGGGACGAGATTGGGTTCGGATATCTGGTCAGCATGGACGGGTTGGACAGGAGGGTCTGTGTCCGTGCTGTACATCTCTATGACTTCTCAGCCTGAACATTTCGATAGCACCTTTCGCAACTTTTAGCAGGAAACTGCTGAAAAGGCTCAGCAGGTCTGGCAGAGAAAGCGGAGTTAACGTTTCCAGTGGAGAAGGAGAAAATGAGGAGTGCAGATGCTGGAGATCAGAGTTGAGAGAGTGTTGCTGGTAAAGCACAGCAGGTCAGGCAGCATCCGAGGAGCAGGAGAGTCAATGTTTCTGCATAAGCCCTTCATTAGGAATGCCCAGTCGAGTGCCCCTTCCCCAGGTCACTCAACCTAAAACCTTTACTCTGGTTTCTCTCCACAGATGCTGCCAGACCTGCTGAGCTTTTCCAGCTGAGGGTTGGGAAAGGCGCTACAGCAATGTCAAAGCTGAGGAGTCTGAGCAGCATTAAGGCGCCCCCAGTGGCTGGGAGGAGTGAGTGAGTTGCAGCGTGACATGTTGACACGGACTCTCCCCATTGTCAGGGATTGGGCGGTGAAGCGGCACATTCTCCACCCTCCGTCCCCGGGTTAAACAGCTCACTGCTGGGACGCTGCCCGCACCCGGCCCCGGCACAACCCGCTCCACCCCGGACCCGGACCCAGACCTCAGCCTCAGGACCCGGCCCCGGCCCCGGACCCAGACCCAGACCCCGGCCCCAGACTCAGCCCCAGGCCCCGGCACAACCCGCTCAGCCCCAGGCCTCTACCCCGGCCCCAGCCTCAGGCCCCGACCTCTCCCTCTCCCCCGGCCCCAGCCCCGATGACGGGCCGCTCCCGGGGCCCGGCCTCCGGCGCCGCGGCGCTCCAGTTGAAAAGCGCCGGTAACGAGCTGTTCCAGCACGGCCAGTTCGGGCAGGCGGCGGAGCGGTACAGCCAGGCCATCAGCGGCCTCACCCAGACAGGTACCCGCAC
>NW_025124298.1:0-1080 GCF_004010195.1 Chiloscyllium plagiosum | reverse complement strand
AAACCTATTATCAGCTTTTAATGTCACCGGCAACGGTCATATTACACTTCAAAACATTTTAATCTTTTCCAAACTAAGTAGACCGTCTGGTGCAGCAACATTCACAAGGGAAAGATGATGGGAGTTCTAGGTTGGAATCCAGTGACAGTGAATTGATGGCAATGCAATTCCTAGATTTATTCCTCTGTAGTTCCCATGGAGTTTGAATAATTTGGAGCTGCTGTCAAAGCATTCTTGGATAAATGTTGAAATGTTACTTTCATTGTACAAAAATTCTGGAACAATCCCTGGTTGTTGGAAGGTGATAATAACTAACATGGTTTATGTATTGTCAAAACAGGTGGGCTGTGTTCTCCGTGATAGTGTCAGGCTCATTGTGTTCAGGTGTGTTGTGATGTTGCAGTAGAGTCCCTGATTCTGTGCCAGGTGGCCTGTGTTCACTTACAACCTGTTAGAGAGGTATGTAACACAATCTCTTATCAGGTTACTTCAGTACAAGAAAGCAGATTAACATGGTTGGGTGTTTGTTGGAATTCCACTCACAGAGGCCAACGAAATCTATTCAATCGCTGTCCTGACTTGTGTCTCTTTCATATTAAACAGAATTTTGGTGGTTAGCAGCTTTTCCCAGATCAATATTTGTTCACAAGCTTTTGGGCATCGCTAGATGGGGTTAATGGAGTAAGTGCTCAAAGAAATCGCAGCTTTTGACTTGCTGTTCTAACAATATCATTTATAACTAATCCAGACTGAATCATTTTCGAAGCATATTTGATTAGATTATGCTTCGGCTGTTTTACTTTATATTAAACCAGTGCTCTAGCTGAATTTGATTGTTCAGTACGGTGGGAGTTCCGCTGAATCCAACACTTGCTGCAGCTGGTGATAGCTTTTCAGTTGGTTTTCAATTGCTATCTCAGACAATCCGGTACCTCTGCTAAGAATTATTTTTCCAACAGGAGTCAAGCCAACGTAATCACTGTTTATCTCAACAGGTGTGAGCTCTTGTGCCAAAAACATGAAAACAATTTGGTGAAGAGCAGGGGTGGGGGGTCTCTGGATGCGAAAGGTAAACCTTGC
>NW_025124297.1:0-1080 GCF_004010195.1 Chiloscyllium plagiosum | reverse complement strand
CGGTCTGGATAAGTTGCATCACAGGCTGCTGTTCGACAAAAAGCACAAAAGGCCCTGACACAAATTTTTAAGTCGAATCTGGACACAGGGAAGTTGGAGTTGCCAGATGACTGGCGAACAACTAATGTGGTCCCACTTTACAGGAAGGATGGTGGAAACAGAACGGAAAACTGTAATCCAGTTAGTATTAGATCAGTGTTAGGGCAAGTACTGGAGAAAATAGGCAAGTAGAAAATGTATCTCTATTTACAGAGGCAAGGTTTGATCAGAGGTAGTCAACATGACATCATCAGAGGGAAGTCATACGAAGTGAATGCTATTGTATGTTTTCGAGCACGTTGTTCTAATGATTTTTCACTAAGGCCTTTGACAATGCCCTATATTGGAAACTGATAAAAAAGTCATGATATCAAGGATAACTTAGTGAGTTACATCAAACATTGTCTTATTCGCATGTGACAGAGGGTTGTGAAGGAAGACTCTTCGTGTGACTGGAGACCAGTGTCTCCTATTGTACCACAGGGATCAGTGCAGTGTATCTTATTATTTGTGGTATTCATAAATGATCTAGATGTGAATGTGTTGGGGGAGGGGGGTGAGGGAGTTTGCTAATTAAGTTTGTATTTGACACAAAGATTGGCCATGTGGTTGGCAGTGAGGAGGAAGGCGTTATGTTACAGGAAGATACAGATGGAATGGCCAGATGGTCAGATGGAATGTAACCCTGATAAACAAGTGGTGATGTACTTTGGAAGGCGGAACCAAAAATTGGGTATACAATGAATGACAGCACACGAGGAAGCTGATAGGGTCTTCCTCCGAAGATCCCTGAATGTGACTGCACAGGATAATAGGTTAAGGAAAAAGTGAGGGCTGCAGATGTTTGAGATCAGAATCAAGAAGTGTAGTTCTAGTAAAGCACAATCTGTCAGGCAGCATCCAAGGAGCGTGAGAGTTAATGTTTCGAGCATAAGCTTTTCATCAAGATTGGTGGCCGCATTCCTGATGAAGAGCTTATTCTCGAAACGTCGACTTTTGTGCTTCTCGGATGCTGGCTGATCTGCTGTGCTTTTCCAGGAA
>NW_025124296.1:0-1080 GCF_004010195.1 Chiloscyllium plagiosum | reverse complement strand
TAACTCAGTAATCTTCATATCAGTAAAGCTATCAACTGCTAAGTCAATAATATTTTCAGTTCCCATCTCGGCATCAGTATTGTTGGTAAATAAAGCATGATCTGTGCCTTGTTAAAATTCAGACTTTACGATTCCAGCTCTCTTCTAAGCACTCTTTCAGTTACAAATATTTTGATCTCTACCTTGTGTTTGTTTCAGAAGGAAATTCATGGTCGGTACACATCAGATTAGTAATGTCGCTCAATAACTCAGAAGCACAGGTTATTACAATAAAGACACTAAAAACTCTACTTCACTAATGATCATTGGTAAAGAAATCCAGCCTTGATATGTGGTCTGGGTTAAGAGTGACTTCAGGCTCACAACAATGTGCTTGTTTCTATACTACTTAAGGAATGGCCTCACAATAATGGGTATTTAGTGAGGTCAACAGATGCTGCCCTTGCTAGCGGTGCAGACATCCCATTTAATAATATAATTAACGATTAAGTAAAGTAAAGAATGATGTTCAGATCCGAAACAAAAGGAATTAAGGAAGTGCCAGATTTGGCAGCGTCGGGTCGAGAGAAAAACATTCTGAGTCCATACATCATGTGGCTATGAGGATGATGCAGGAGGAAGAACTTCAAATACGTAGACCATTGGGATACCTTCTGGGGAAGATGGGACCTGTACATGAAGGACGGTTGCACCTGAACTGGAGGGGTTCAAATATCCTGCGTGAGAGATTTGTTCCTGCGGTTCGGGCGGGTTTAAGTTAGTTTGACAGTGGGGTGGGAATCAGAGCCACGCAAGTGAGAGGGGGGCAGTGGCAGATCGGGCAGTGACAGGATGTAGTGAATCTATCGGGAAGGTTTCTTACGCGATGAAGCAAAGGGATTGGTTAAAGCGTGCCTGCGTCAACACAAGGAGTGTCAAATATAAGAGTAATAAACTTAGAGCACGGATCATTACTTGGGCATATGATCTTGTGGCCATCACGGAGACGTGGCTTTCACATGGGCAGGAATGATTGCATGATGTTCCAGGGTTTAGAACGTTTAAAAAAAACTGGAACGGTGGAAAAAGAGGAGTGGGTGT
>NW_025124295.1:0-1080 GCF_004010195.1 Chiloscyllium plagiosum | reverse complement strand
AGAGTGAGCCCAGTGCCGGGGAGAGAGTGAGCCGAGCACAGGGGAGAGTGAGCCCAGTGCCGGGGAGAGAGTGAGCCCAGTGCGGGGGAGAGTGAGCCCAGTGCCGGGGTGAGAGTGAGCACAGTGCAGTGGAGAGAGTGAGCCAAGCACAGGGGAGAGTGAGCCCAGTGCGGGGGAGAGTGAGCCCAGTGCAGGGGAGAGAGTGAGCCCAGTGCAGGGGAGAGAGTGAGCCAAGGACAGGGGAGAGTGAGCCCAATGCTGGGGAGAGAGAGAGCACAGCACAGGGGAGAGTGAGCCCAGTGCGGAGGAGAGAGCAAGCCATGCACAGGGGAGAGTGAGCCCAGTGCGGGGGAGAGAGCAAGCCAGGCACAGGGGAGAGTGAGCCCAGTGTGGGGGAGAGTGAGCCCATTGCATGGGAGAGTGAGCCCTGTGCCGGGGAGAGATCGAGCCCTGGGCAGGGAAGAGGTCAGGCCCAGTGCAGGGGAGAGAATGAACCCAGCACAGGGGAGGGATCGAGCCCAGGGCAGGGGAGAGATCGTGCCCAACATGAGGGGAGATCGAGCCCATCATAGGGGAGAGATCGAGCCAGCACAAGAGAGAGATTGTGCCCAGCACAGGGGAGAGTTCAAGCGCAGCACAGGGGAGAGATCGGGTCCAGTTCAGGTGAGAGATCAAGTTCAGCACAAAGGAGAGTGAGCCCAGCACAGGCAAGGGTGAGCGTAGCACAGGGGAGAGCTAGCCCGGTGAGGGGAGAGAGTGAGCCCAGCACAGGGAGAGAGAATACAACACAGGAGAGAGTGAGCTCAGCAGAAGGAGAGAGATTGAGCCCAGCACAGGGGAAAGCGAGCCCAGTGCAGGGGAGAGTGAGCACAGTGCAGGGGAGAGTGAGCACAGTGCAGGGGAGAGTGAGCCCAGTGCGGGGAAGAGTGAGCCCAGTGCTGGGGAGAGCGAGCCCAGTGCGGGAAAGAGTGAGCCCAGTGCCGGGGAGAGTGAGCCCAGTGCGGGGAAAAGTGAGCCCAGTGCAGGGGAGAGTGACCCCAGTGCAGGGGAGAGAGTGAGCCCAGTGCCAGGGAGAGTGAG
>NW_025124294.1:0-1080 GCF_004010195.1 Chiloscyllium plagiosum | reverse complement strand
TCCAGCATTTGAGAAACCTTTCACATGAGTCTTTATTGTTTGTGTCATTCCCCAACCTCAAACAAAAAGTGTGAATAAGTAATTATGAACAATAATGGATGTGTCGACTGGATTTCCAGAGGCAATACGATTACACAATATCACAGCAAAACGGGTTATAGGCGAAGTGAATTTTTTATGGATACGGACTACCAATAGATATCCAGTAAGATCAAGGATCAAACTTCACTAACTCAAACAAAAAGTGTGAATAAGTAATTATGAACAATAATGGATGTGTCGACTGGATTTCCAGAGGCAACCCCATTACACAATATCACAGCAAAACGGGTTGTAGGCGAAGTGAATTTTTTTATGGATACGGACTACCAATAGATATCCAGTAAGATCAAGGATCAAACTTCACATCCAAAGTATTCACAAGGTTATGGATAACTTGGAAGTAAACCAATTCAACCTACTACATATCATCTGGAATTTCAGGGAGCCCGAAAGAGATGGCATCAATCACGAAAGATCATGTTGAGGACTTGTGGTCAGGATTATCTCGATGATTAGGATAAGGGAGCTCTGTGTGTACTTTTTGTGATCGGAGTTGCACCAAATGAATTGATCAAATTCAGTCTATTCGAATTAATTTTGGCGCATGAAGTAAGAGGACCATTAAAATTGATTAAGCAGTAATTAATATGTCAGAATTCAGAGACCACCCATTTGGACTATGTGCCAAATTTTAGAGAACAATTAAATATAGCTGGAGAGTTTGCTAGACTGCATTTAAGAGTTTCACAGCATGCAGTGAAACAGGAATTGGATAAGAAATCATAAATTCGCCATTTTGCAATTGCGGATAAGGTATTGGTAACAGGTGAGCCCTTACAAGCAAGGTTTCATGGACTGTCTCAAATTGAGAGGAAATGCAGTGAGGTGAACCTCTTGGAAATACTCCAGACAGGGTGAAATCTCACAGAGTGAGTCCTGTGAAAGTGCTCACAAGATATTTTGATAGGGAAGGAAAGCAAGAGGAGAAGGTGATTTCGAAAAAGAAGATGCTGTTCGGATTAAGCAACATCCTAATAG
>NW_025124293.1:0-1080 GCF_004010195.1 Chiloscyllium plagiosum | reverse complement strand
GCCACAAACCTGTAATCCTGGTTCAGAATGGGATTAACCCGAATCTGTAATCCTGGTTCAGAATGTGAAGACCTAGAATCTGCAAACCCGGTTCAGAATGTGACTACCCGGAATCTGTAATCCTGGTTCAGAATGTGTGTACCCAAAATCTGTAATCCTAGTTCAGAATGTGTATACCCAGAATCTGTAATCTTAGTTTAGAATATGTTCATCCAAAACCTGTAATCCTGGTTCTGAATTTGTACACGCAGAATCTGCAATCCCTGTTCAGGATGGGTATACCCAGAATCTGTAATCCTGGTTCAGAATGTGTACACACAGAATCTGTAATCCTGGTTCAGAATGTGTATACACAGAATCTGTAATCACAGTTCAGAATTTGTACACCCAGAATCTGTGATCCGGGATCAGAATGTGTACACCCAGAATCTGTAATCCTCATACAGATTGTGATTACCCAGAATCCTTAATCTAGGTTCAGAATGTTAATTCCAAGAATCTGTAAAACTGGTTCAGAATATGTATACCCAGCATCTGTAATCCCAGTTCAGCATGTGTACACTCAGAATCTGTAATCCTGGTTCAGATTGTGTATACCCAGGACCTGTAAACCCAGTTCAGGATGCGTATACCCAGAATGTCTAATCCTGGTTCAGAATGTGAACACCGAGAATCTGTAATCCTGGTTCAGAATGTGTGCGCCCAGAATCTGCACTCCCGGTTCAGAATGTGTTTCCCAAGAACCTGTAATCCCGGTTCAGAATGTTCATTTCCCAGAATCTAATCCTGGTTCAGTTTGTGAATACCCAGAATCTATAATCCAGGTACAGAATATGTATACCCAGAACCTGTAATCCTGGTTCAGAGTGTGTACACCCAGAATTTGCAATCCCAGTTCAGAATGTATATACCCAGAACCCTAAATCCAGATTCAGAATGTGAATACCCAGAATCGAATCCTGGTTCAGAATGTATATTCTCAGAACCTGTAATCCTGGTTCAGAATTTATATACCAAGAATCTGCAATCCCGGATCAGAATGGGTACACCCAGAGTCTGTAATCCAGGTTCAGATTGTGA
>NW_025124292.1:0-1080 GCF_004010195.1 Chiloscyllium plagiosum | reverse complement strand
TACATAGAAACATACCCTCGAACTCTGTACCTTACAGCCAAACTGGTGACCATAGTGGCACTTTCCCGAGGAAGATTTGGTGTCCCAGGACGCCTCACTCGGTACCAGGGTGACAATGGATTGCCTTGTTATTCCCGTTGCAGTGATTTTAAAAAGGCTTCTGGCAATTTGTTTTCCAGCTAGTTCACAAAACCTTGCGCAGGGTCGTCACGTGATAATTCTCCTAATCTATGCATCTCGAAACTGCACTGTATCATTGACTGTCGCTTTCACCTTTTATCAGTTCCTAATCATTTGTCACGGGGAGCACAAAAAGATGTTCTGAACAGAAAAATGTAGCGGCTATAGTCATAGGAATAGTCTGTGTGCTATGCTTTTTGAAAAGCATGACATTTCACTTCGCATATGAGGCCTTAAATATCATTAATAATGTAGGATGGTACTGCAATATAACAGAGATCGATCATACACCGCCTGTATGGAGATTGCTTGACAGTTTTGTTCATATTTAAACCCCAGGTGTCCATATTTTGCTGTACAGAATGTTAGACATATTCGTGAGTCGAACCCGAAGGAGACTCGGCTGGAACAGCAATGAAATTAATAAATGTGACAGAGATATGGAGAGCAGGAGAAAGACCAACGTTTTACCATCTTGGCAAACTCTGTTTACTCTGTTTTGTGTTTAACGTACGCTGCACATTTTCACCTTGTGCAAATTTTCGGCGGTAGCTTCTCTCTCCATTCCAATCCCAATGACTCCAAATTTATTCTGAAGTAAAGCACGTCCATGCTCCAACTCTTAAGTTCATGCACCAATGCGTGCATTAATGCAGGGACACAGACAAAATTCAAAGGTCAGTTGAAAGAAGCTTTTAAATAGTTTTCCAACCTTATTACGAAATGTCATAAACAGCGAATCCGGCTGAATATCATGATGTGACTTGAACTTTTCAGTAAATTCACACGCAACAGAATGAATCTGTAGTTCAGCAATTCTAAAAAGATTATCATCAGGATGCCTAAGCTTGTTAATTCACACCAATAAAAGAACAACCAAACATCAACCCGTTGTTTTGA
>NW_025124291.1:0-1080 GCF_004010195.1 Chiloscyllium plagiosum | reverse complement strand
AGTCAGGAGCCCTTCAGTCCTGAAGAATGGCTCCTACCCAAAATATCGATTGTCCTGCTCCTCGCATGCGGCCTGACCTGCTGTGTAGTTCCAGCACCACTCTAAAGGAGAACTGCCAAGCCAACAACATCTGCACACTGCCCAGAAAAATAGCTCTCTTAAAGGTACCTTTATCGATCAATAACCTGCGAACCAAGACCCCCCACCCCCCAAGATGAAGAAAAGAACAGGAATGCAGAAGAACCGAAAGCTGCCTGGTTTTGAGATAAGAAGTTTTGTTTTGTAAATCTTAATCGGACTAGTATTGCAGAAAGGGAAACTAAAGGATAAGTTAGAGAAAGGAGTTATAAACAGTTGTTAATTATTCTCTGTTTTGCTTTAAGAAATAAAGTAGTTAATTTTTACTTTGATTAATTCTTGGCCTCTCAAATTTTCACAGATTATTTCACGGGATATATCTTTTCTGTGTTGTCGCTTTTAAATTAAGCAGGAGAGTTTACACCATATCATAACAGTTTTGGGGGTTTGGGTCCATGATTTTTTTTTAGATTAGATTCCCTACAGTGTGGAAACAAGCTCTTCGGCCCAACCAGTCCACACCAATCCTCCGAAGGGTAACCCACCCCTCTCTCTGACTAATGCATGGCCAAATCATCTGACCTGCACATCTTTGGACTATGGGAGGAAACCGGAGCACCCGGAGGAAACCCACACAGACACTGGGAGAATGTGCGAACTCCACACAGACGGTTGTCTGAGGCAGGTATTGAACCCAGGTCTCTGGCGCTGTGAGGCAGCAGTACGAACCACTGTGCCACCCACAAACTTGAACTGGTTTAGACAGATTTGGATAGATTTGGGGCTACGAAAATTCCCAGCAGATTTAAACACTTGCAGGTTTGTGTTCTAGATCTTTAAATAAAATGTAAGTGAGGCAGTTTGTTTACTTTCGGTGACTTGTGGTAGATTAAATTAAAGGTGAGTGAAATGGCTCAGAAAATTGCGAAAAAGTTCTGGTACTTGAAGATGATTCTCAAATTTGCCAAGAAAGTTTATTAGGAAAGAAAAAGGCCATGCTTT
>NW_025124290.1:0-1080 GCF_004010195.1 Chiloscyllium plagiosum | reverse complement strand
CTCCCAAAGGACCACTTCCGCCACAGAACACGACAGATGTCCTCCTTGTTTAAAGACCGGAACTTCCCCTCCTTTCTGGTTGAAGATGCCCTCAAACGCATCTCATCCATGTCCCGTACCTCCGCCCACGCAGTCCACACCTCAAACCACAACAAGGTCCTCATCTTCTATCCCACCAACCTCCACATAAATCACATCATTCGATGGCAGTTTCGCCACCTCTAAACGGACCCCACCCCTGTCCACTTTCTGCCAAGACTGTTCGCTTGTGACTACCTAGTCAAGTCCACACCCTCCAATGATCCACCCTTTCCTCCTAGCACCTTCCCCTGTCCCTGCAGGAACAGCAAAACCTACACCCACATCTACCCCCCCACCTTAATCCAAGGCTGCAATGGAGGCTTCCACATTCATAAAAGGTGAACCTGCACTTCCACACGTGTCATTTATTGTATCTATTGCGCCCAATGTGGTCTCCTCTAAACTAGGGAGACTGGATGTCTTCTCGCAGAGCACTTCAGAAAATATCTCCAGCACACCCGGAAGTTTCAACCCCAGTGCGCCTTGGCCAAATATTTCAACTCCCACTCCCACTCTCCCGAGGACATGCAGGTCCTGGGCCTCCTCCACCGCCATTGCCTCACCACCCAATGCCTGGAGGAAGAAAGCCTCATCTTTCGCCATGCGACCCTTCAACGGCATAGCATCAATTTGGACTTCACCAGTTTCCTCATTTCCCCTCCCCTACCTTTCCCCTGTTCCCAACTTCCAGCTCAACACCGTCCTATGACGTGTCTCACCTATGCATCCTCATTCCTACCTATCTGCTCCAACTTCTTCTCTGATATATCACATTCACCGCCCACCTCCATCCACTTACTACGCTCTCAGCTACCTTCTCCAAAGCCCCACCCTCTCCTATTTATCTCTCCATCCCTTATGCTTCCAGTCTCATTCCTGATGAAGGGCTTTTGCCGGAAACGTTCATTTTTCCTGCTCCTCAGATGCTGCCGGACCTGCTGTGCTTCTCCAACACCACTCTAATCCTGTGGGGAATCGGTTGATTGAGAGGGTTTTCGG
>NW_025124289.1:0-1080 GCF_004010195.1 Chiloscyllium plagiosum | reverse complement strand
CAGTGCGATCTCCCGGTCTCATTGTGATCTCCCAGTCTAAGTGTGATCTCCCGGTCTCAGTGCGATCTCTCGTTCTCAGTGCGATCTCCCAGTCTCAGCTTGATCTCCCGGTCTCAGTGTGATCTTCCAATCTCTGTGAGATCTCCTGGTCTCAGTGTGATCTCCCGGTCTCAGTGCGATCTCTCGGTCTCAGCTTGATCTCCCGGTCTCAGTGCGATCTCCCAATCTCTGTGCGATCTCCCGGTCTCAGTGTGATCTCCCGTTCTCAGTGCGATCTCCCGGTCTCAGCTTGATCATCCGGTCTCAATGTGATCTCCCGGTCTCAGTGCGATCTCCCGGTCTCAGTACGATCTCCCGGTCTCAGTGTGATCTCCCGATCTCAGTGCGATCTCCCGGTCTCAGTGCGATCTCCCGATCTCAGTGTGATCTCCCGGTGTCAGTGCGATCTCCCGGTCTCAAAGTGATCTCCGGGTCTCAGTGTGATCTCCTGGTCTCAGTGCGATCGCCCGGTCTCAGTGTGATCTCCCGGTCTCAGTGCGATCTCCCAGTCTCAGTGCGATCTCCCTGTCTCAGTGCAAACTGCTGGTCTCAGTGCGATCTCCCGGTCTCAGTGCGACCTCCCGATCTCAGTGTGATCTCCCGATCTCAGTGCGATCTCCCGGTCTCAGTGTGATCTCCCAGTCTCAGTGCGATCTCCCGGCCTCAGTGTGATCTCCCGATCTCAGTGCGATCTCCCGGTCTCAGTGCGATCTCCCAATCTCAGTGTGATCACCCAGTCTCAGTGTGATCTCCCGGTCTCAGTGCGATCTCCCTGTCTCAGTGTGATCTCCCTGTCTCAGTGCGAACTGCTGGTCTCTGTGCGATCTCCCGATCTCAGTGCGATCTCCCGGTCTCAGTGTAATCTCCGGGTCTCAGTGCGATCTCCCGGTCTCAGTGTGATCTCCCAATCTCTGTGCGATCTCCTGGTCTCAGTGTGATCTCCCGGTCTCAGTGCGATCTCTCGGTCTCAGCTTGATCTCCCGGTCTCAGTGCGATCTCCCAATCTCTGTGCGATCTCCCGGTCACAGTATGATCTCCTGA
>NW_025124288.1:0-1080 GCF_004010195.1 Chiloscyllium plagiosum | reverse complement strand
TGATCGCTGTGAGGGAGACTCCCTGTGTAACTTTGATCTCCGATAGGGATACTCCCTGTGTAACTGTGATCCCCGTTAGGGATACTCCCTGTGTAACTGTTATCCCCATTAGGGATACTCCCTGCGTAAATGTGATCCCCGTTAGGGATACTCCCTGTGTAAATGTGATCCCCGTTAGGGATACTCCCTGTGTAACTGTGATCCCCGTTAGGGATACTCCCTGTGTGACTGTGAGCCCCGTTAGGGAGTCTCCCTGTGTAACTGTGAGCCCCGTTAGGGATACTCCCTGTGTAACTGTTATCCCCATTAGGGATACTCCCTGTGTAACTGTGATCCCCGTTAGGGAGACTCCCTGTGTAAATGTGATCCCCGTTAGGGAGACTCCCTGTGTAACTGTGATCCCTGTTAGGGATACTCCCTGTGTAACTGTGATCTCCGTTAGGGATACTCCCTGTGTAACTGTGATCTCGGTTAGGGAGACTCCCTGTGTAAATGTTATCCCCGTTAGGGATACTCCCTGTGTAACTGTTATCCCCGTTAGGGAGACTCCCTGTGTAACTGTGATCCCCGTTAGGGATACTCCCTGTGTAAATGTGAGCCCTGTTCGGGAGATTCCCTGTGTAAATGTGATCTCCGTTAGGGAGACTCCCTGTGTAACTGTGATCCCTGTTAGGGATACTCCCTGTGTAACTGTGATCTCCGTTAGGGAGACTCCCTGTGTAACTATGATCCCCGTTAGGGATACTCCCTGTGTAACTGTGATCCCTGTTAGGGATACTCCCTGTATAAATGTGATCCCTGTTAGGGAGACTCCCTGTGTAACTGTGATCTCCGTTAGGGATTCTCCCTGTGTAACTGTGATCCCCGTTAGGGATACTCCCTGTGTAAATGTGATTCCCGTTAGGGATACTCCCTGTGTAACTGTGATCCTCGTTAGGGAGACTCCCTGTGGTAACTGTGATCTCCGTTAGGGATACTCCCTGTGTAACTGTGATCCTCGTTAGGGAGACTCCCTGTGGTAACTGTGATCTCCGTTAGGGATACTCCCTGTGTAACTGTGATCCTCGTTAGGGAGACTCC
>NW_025124286.1:0-1080 GCF_004010195.1 Chiloscyllium plagiosum | reverse complement strand
GCACTTAGCATAGTTATATCACTGGCTTATAGGCAGAGTACAATTCCCTGTACACTTTCCCCAACTAAACCTCCTTGGGTCCGGGAAAAATAGGGTTACATACAATGTACAGATATGTCCACAAACACTCCCGTGTCAGGGAAACTCTGTGTTAGATTACAGAGTAAAGCTGCCTCTACAGTGTCTATCACAAACTCGTACATAGCTCATACGCACAGACACACTGTCATGCAGTCACACATATTTAGTCACACGCACAGTAGAGCATTGCAAACTCCAGATCTCAGAATCTCACACTCGAACACAACCTCTCACTCAGCCAATCTCAGCCACCAACTCTCAGTCAATCAGTCACAGACACCTCAAAGCCACACTCGCTCATTCACATACACAGTTACTCTTTCACAAATGTGTACTAATGATGCACAATCCGAGAGGCTTGCTTAATGGTAAATCAATTTCTTTATTTTTAGAGAACACAAAATTTGAAGGCAAATTACCTCAGGCTGGGCTTTCATAAATGCCTGTTATCTGGATAAAATACATCTTACTCCATGCTAAATCTCTGACAGATTCTGAACAAGACCACGCACCTACAATTTAGTAGCTGACCTTTCATATTACTATCGTATTTTCGTCTTGAAGTTTGGAAAGTAAGACAGACTTTTAAAAATCTCAGGGCACGGACTTTAAAAGGATTCTGGAATCTACAACTTAATCAATGGAAACTTTGTAACAGAGTTCTCCATATCCTGCTTTTACAGTTTAATTTGTAAATTAACATTTCTACAATGTAGGAATGCATGAATGGAAAAAAAAGCTTTTCACACATTTGCCCCTCACCTGTGCTGACAGAATTCAGACTCAAACTGAAGCTTCTCTGCTCCTGCATCCAGTTTCCCATTGTACCATTTGGTTAAGATTACCCCTCCTCTAACATCGAAATTGCATCGATTCACATCCCAGTTTATTTCATCTGCAGGAGGCCGAGAGATGAAAATGCATAAAGTGTACGATGTGTTTTAATCTGCTAAACCAGGACAAATAATTCCAAAAGTGCCAGTAGCCATTATAGGTTTG
>NW_025124285.1:0-1080 GCF_004010195.1 Chiloscyllium plagiosum | reverse complement strand
CCAAAAGATGTGAAAAATTGTGCAATTGTCCATTTTAGCAGGAAGAATAAACAGGAAGCAATTATCTAAATAGTGAGATATTGCAAAATGATCTTGGTATCCTCGGAATGAATGGCAAAACTTAGTGTGTGGGTTCAGCAAGTAATTAGGAAAGCTAATAGAATGTTGTTGCTTATTGTTACAAAGTCAAAAGCATGTATGTTCACTTTAAAATAGAAAGTAGTTTCTGAATTTTGAGTAAACTTGAAGTGCCAGCTCAACTGTCTGAATGGAAAGGCTGGGAGATGAGCTAGTCCAAAATAGGTACTTGTAGCAATTGACTGTTAAATGGATACTTGAGTTTTGGTTGCTGTTTTGACAACAATTAGAATTTAACCAATAAGTTTAAATTATGCCCAGGATGCTAAAATTGAGTTCGAATTTATTTATTGACACCTGTAAATCAATCAAATTATACAAATTTAATGTGTCATGGGCGGGGGGTATAAAATACATGGGCATTTTGAAAATTGGCCAGAGAGCAACTACCGTAGAACCAACTACCCATCTACCATCTTGCTCTCAAAGAAATTAAAAGGGACTCTCTATCAAAAAGTTACCTTTTCATGTAAAACCTATTTGCAGTAAAAAAGAAAGACGACGACCCAGGGAGATCAGCAGCAGAAGATTGAAGATAGCAGAGAAGGTAGAGACTGAGTGGTCTTGAGATTAAGTTCATGTAATGTTTAATAAGTGTGTTACTGGACAGGGTTTTTTTTTAATAAAGTTAGGGTCAGATAGTAAGTAGTTAAGAGGGACTTGGATTTGTGAATATTTGATGGTTAGTGTACACTATTAGAGTTAAGAAAATAAGTTACATTTCTTTAAATAGTGGAATTTTGAAGTGTCTCATATTTTAACAGTTACAAGGCAGCGAGCTTTTCTGGGTGTTTGGTTTAGTTAACAAGAGGGGTTTGCCTCTGCATCACAATGGTTTGGGGGCTCGCCTGGGATTTGGACAGATTTGAACAGATTTGGGAAATGAGTGGTCCCAGCAGATTTAAACACTTGGTGATTAGTGTCCTCGATCTTTAAATGAAA
>NW_025124284.1:725-1079 GCF_004010195.1 Chiloscyllium plagiosum | reverse complement strand
CTGACTCAGGGTCAACCCCTGTTACTGACTGATAGTTAGTCCCTGTCACTGACTGAGATTCATTCCCTGTCACTGACTGAGGGTCAATCCCTGTCACCATCTGAGATTTAATCCCAGTCTCTGACTGAGGGTCAATCCCTGTCACAGACAGAGGGTCAATCCGTGTCACTGACTGAGATCAATCCCTGTCACTGATGAGGGTTAATCCCTGTCACTGACTGCGGTTCAATCCCTGTCACTGACTGAGGGTCAATCCCTGTCACTAACTGAGAATCAATCCCTTTCATGACTGAGTTTCAATCCCAGTCACTGACTGAGATTCAATCCCTGTCACTGACTGAGATTCAATCCCTG
>NW_025124284.1:0-625 GCF_004010195.1 Chiloscyllium plagiosum | reverse complement strand
CTGACTCAGATTCAATCCCTGTCACTAACTGAGATTCAATCCCTGTCACTAACTTAGGTTCAATCTCTGTCACTGACTGAAGCTCAATCCCTGTCACAGATTGAGATTCAATCCCTGTCACTGGCTGAGGGTCAATCCCTGTCACTGACTGAGATTCAATCCCTTTCACAGACTGAGATTCAATCCCTGTCAATAACTGAGGTTGAAACCCTGTCACTGACAGAGATCAGACCCTGTCACTGACTGAGGGTCATTCCCTGTCAATGACTGAGGTTCAATCCCTGTCACAACTGAGATTCATTCCCTGTCGCTGACTGAGGTTCAGTCCCTGTCACTGACTGAGGTTCAATCCCTGTCACAACTGAGATTCATTCCCTGTCACTGACTGAGGTTCAGTCCCTGTCACTAACTGAGATTCAATCCCTGTCACTGACTGAGGTTCAATCCCTGTCATTGACTGAGATTAAATCCCTGTCACTGGCTGAAGCTCATTCCCTGTCACTGACTGAGATTCAATCCCTGTCACTAACTGAGATTCAATCCCAGATTCAATCCCTGTCACTAACTGAGATTCAATCCCTGTCACTAACGTAGGTTCAATCCCTGTCATTGACTGAGATTCAAT
>NW_025124283.1:0-1079 GCF_004010195.1 Chiloscyllium plagiosum | reverse complement strand
ACAGGGCACAGGATTATTCACACACAGTATTGACCATCCTGAGGCCAATGGGTATTCACACACAGTATTTACGATTCACAGGCCATAGTATTATTTACACCCAGTATTGACTGCCCTCAGGCCACAGGATTATTCACACTGTGTTGAATATTCACAGTGCACAGGATTATTCACACATAGTACTGAATAATCTCAGGCAACAGGATTAATTAAACACAGTATTGACCATCCTCAGGCCACAGGATTATTCACACACAATACTGATGATTCATCGGCACAGCATTATTCACACACTGTATTGACCAGCCTACTTCCACAGGATTTTTGAACCTACTGCTTTGTCAGTTTACAGGTCACAGGATTATTCACACAAAGTATTGACCATCCTCAGGCCAAGGGTAATTCACACAGTATTGACCAATCTACAGACCCAGGAGTAATGAACACACTGTTATGACCTCATGCCACAGGATTATTCACACACCATATTGACACTTCAAAGGCCGGAGGATTATTCATCCACAGTATTGACGATTCACAGGCCACAGGATTAGTGACACACATTATTGACCATCCTCAGGTACCAGGATTATTCACACACTGCATTGAACATCCTCAGGCCACTGGATTATTCACACACAGTACTGACCATCCTCAGGACACACTAGTATTCACACACAGTATTGATTGGAACACGGCCACTGGATTAATGAACACACTGTCTTGATCATTTAGAGGTCATAGGATTATTCCCGCACATTATTGACCATCCTCATGGAAGAGGAAAATTTACACAAATTATCACCATGCTCAGGCCATGGATCATTCACACACAGTATTGACAATACTCAAGCCACAGGATTTTTCCTACACAGTATTGACCATCTACAGGCACCCGGATTATTCTCACACAGTATTGACCATTCTCAGGCCACAGGATTATTCACAAACAGTATTGACAATTCTACCTCTACAGGATTACTCACACACAGTATTGACCATTCTCAGTCCACAGGAGTATTCACACACAGTATTGACAATCCTCAGGTAACAAAATTATTCACACACATTATTGACCA
>NW_025124282.1:0-1079 GCF_004010195.1 Chiloscyllium plagiosum | reverse complement strand
TCCTGGAGCGCTGCCAGAATTCTAAAATTGAGTCATAGACAAGTTGGACTGAAATGTCTCTTTCCATGTTGTACATCTCTCTGATTGTATGACTCTGTTTATGGCTCCGCTGCTCTGCACCATTTCTCCCATTTCCCAGTCCTGCACAAATCCTGAAACTGCACCAATTCTCCCATTGAGTATTATCCTGACCAATTTAAAGGCACCGGCATGAATTCTCCAATTACTGATGCCCTGCATCAATTATTCCATTTAATTGTTCCCTGAAACACTGCTTCCACGTACGGGTGCCCTACTGAATTGTTTTTATTCAGTGATGCACTGAACTGAATCTCCAATTTACCAATGCTTGCAACACTTTTTATTGATTCCCTGCCTCTATTCCCGAATTTAGACATGCTGTGCTCCACTTTTCTAATATATTAACACACCCACCAGTTTTCCAAAGTAATGGCACTATACACCTAATCTCCCATTTATTGATTCTCGCCAAATCACCCATTTACTCATCCCCCTGTACTAACTCTTCCATTTACAGATGCCCGAGCCCGATTTACCATTTAAAGGTGCGCTACTCTAATTCTCCCATTTACTGGTGCCATGCACCCATTTTGTATTTTAGCTCCACTGTGCACTAGGTCTTCCATTTTTTAATTCCTCTCCAACACTTCTCCAATTTACTAGTCTTCCGCCAGAATCCTCTAATCTTTGCGATCCCTGCATCATATCTACAAATTACCGATCCTACATATATCCTCCCTTTAGTGGTGATCTGCACCAATGCTCCCATTTCGTGGTGCACTGTATTGAATCTGGACCACTAATCCTTTGCAACGTTTGTCCTATTTGCTGATTCACTGCCTGTGTCCTCCCATTTTCTCCAATTCTCGAAGTTATCAGCACCCTGCACCAGGTCACTCATTTACTGATACCCCACACCAATTCTCCAATTCAGTGTTGGTTAGCACCATTTCCCCCAATTACTGATACCCTGAACAAGTTCCCCTCACAGTGTTTCCTGACACGAATCCTCATACTGACTGATGCCCTCGCCCAATTTAGGGGTGCCCTCCTCTAAA
>NW_025124281.1:0-1079 GCF_004010195.1 Chiloscyllium plagiosum | reverse complement strand
GTGATACTATTACTGTGCTAAATAAGACCAACTGCAAACACATCTAGCAGCTCAAGTCTGGGTTTCCATAAGGTGCTGTGGGTCAGCAATAGCAGCAGAATTGTACGCCAGCACAACCTCATGCCCTGGCATATCCCCCTCACAACAATTACCCATCAAGCCAGAGGATCAACCTTCGTTCAATGGAGTGTGCAGGAGGGCAGGAGCAGCACCAGGCATACCTGACAATGAGATGGCAGCCTGGTGAAGCCACCAACCAGGACAACTTGTGTGCCAAACAGCATAAGCAGGAAGTGATAAACAGAGCTAAGTGATCCCACAACCAACGGTTCAGATCTTAGCTCTGCAGTCCGTTAACGTCTAGCCGAGAATACTGATGGACAAGTAAACAATTCACTTGAGGAAGAGATTCCACAAATAACCCCTTCCTCCATGATGGAAGAGCCCAGCATCTCAGTGCAAAGGATAAGGTTGATGCATTCGCAACAATCTTCAGTCAGAAGTGCTGAGTGGATGATCCATCTCGGCCTCCTCCAGTGGTCCTCAGCAATTCAGTTACCAATCATCAGCCAATTTGATTCAGTCCACGCGATATCCAGAAAAAGTTGGAGACACTGGGTACTCCAAAGGGTACATACCCTGACAACATTCTGGCAATACTACTGAAAACTTGTACTGCAGAACTTGTCACTGACCTAGTTAAACTGTTCCAGTATCGTTCCAACGACATTTTCCCGATGACGTGGAAAATTACCCAAGTATCTCCAATACATAAAAAGCAGAACAAATCCGATCTGACTAATTACCGCCCCATCTGCACCGTCAGAGTGTAAGTACTGAGTGCTTGCCACATTGTCAGAGGGTCAGTACTGAGGGAGTGCCACGCTGTCTGTCGGTCTGTACTGAGGGAGTGCTGCACTGTCAGAGTGTCAGTACTGAGGGAGTGCGGCACTGTCAGAGAGGTCATTACTGAGGGAGTGCTGCATTTTCAGAGGATCAGTACTGAGGGGGTGCTACACTGTCAGAGGGTCAGTACTGAGGGAGTGCTGCACTGTCAGAGTGTAAGTACTGATTGCTTG
>NW_025124280.1:0-1079 GCF_004010195.1 Chiloscyllium plagiosum | reverse complement strand
AGGAGTTCTTCCTCCAGGCGTCTGGTGGTGAGGGTGCGGCGGTGCAGGAGGCCCAGGACCTCCATGTCCTCAGCAGAGTGGGAGGGGGAGTTGAAATGTTGGGCCACAGGGCAGTGAGATTGATTGGTGCGGGTGTCCCAGAGATGTTCCCTAAAGCGCTCTGCTTGGAGGCGTCCAGTCTCCCCAATGTAGAGGAGACCACATCAGGAGCAACGGATACAATAAGTGATATTGGTGGATGTGCAGGAAAACTTTGATGGATGTGGAAGGCTCCTTTAGGGCCTTGGATGGAGGTGAGGGACGTGGTGTGGGCACAGGTTTTGCAATTCCTGTGGTGGCAGGGGAAAGTGCCAGGATGGGAGGGTGGGTTGTAGGAGGGAGGGTGTGGACCTGACCTGGTAGTCACAGAGGGAACGGTCTTTGCGGAACGGGGAAAGGGGTGGTGAGGGAAATATATCCCTGGTAGTGGGGTCCGTTTGGAGGTGGCTGAAATGTCGGCGGATGATTTGGTTTATGCGAAGGTTGGTAGGGTGGAAGGTGAGCACCAGGGGCATTCTGTCTTTGTTACAGTTGGAGGAGTGGGGTCTGAGGGCAGAGGTGCGGGATGTGGACGAGATGCGTTAGGGCATCTTTAACCACATGGGAAGGGAAATTGCGGTTTCTAAAGAAGTAGGCCATCTGGTGTGTTCTGTGGTGGAACTGGTCCTCTTGGGAGCAGATACGGTGGAGGCGGAGGTATTGGGAATACGGGATGGCATTTTTGCAGGAGGTAGAGTGGGAAGAAGTGTAATCCAGGTAGCTGTGGGAGTCGGTGGGTTTGTAAAAAATGTCAGTATCAAGTCGGTTGTCATTAATGGAGATGGAGACATCCAGGAAGGGGAGGGAGGTGTCAGAGATGGCCCAGGTAAATTTAAGGTCAGGGTGGAATGTGTTGGTGAAGTTGATGAATTGCTCAACCTCTTCGCGGGAGCACAAGGTGGCACCAATGCAGTCATCATTGTAGCGGAGGAAGAGGTGGGGAGTGGTGCCAGTGTAATCATGGAAGATGGACTGTTCTACGTAGCCAACAAACAGACAGG
>NW_025124279.1:0-1079 GCF_004010195.1 Chiloscyllium plagiosum | reverse complement strand
GTGAGGTTTTGCATTTTGGAAAGGCAAATCAGGATGCGACTTATATACTTAATGGTAAGTTGCGAGTATTGCTGATCAAAGAGTACTTCGAGTGCAGGTTCATAGTTCCTTGGAAGTGGAGTCACAGCTAAACAGGATAGTGAAGAATGACGAGTTGAACAGACGGGTCTTGTCATGTATACTTCTCTATGACTCTCAGATGTGACAAAGATTTGGAAATACAGTGAGTTGTCTTTCCCCACCTCAGTCACACATTGTCTGATCTCAGAGTCATACTGCACGGAAACGTATCCGACTTATTCATTTCAACCAGATCTCCTGGACCGGATGTCACAGAGTCGCAATTCCGCGAGAATGGAAACAAGCCATTCTGCCCAAAATGTCCACACAGACTCTCCAAAGAGCATCCGACCCAGACTCACACACCTACTGTAACCCTGTAATCTTGCATTTCATGTAGCTAATTCACCTGATTTACGCATCCCTAGAGTAGTCCTACTTACCAACATTTGGCCCATATTCTGCTAATCATTTCTATCCATGTCCCTGTGCAAATGTATTTTCTCTTTTCAGGAAACAATGACTGTAACCCAGCCAGTACAGAGTCAGTGCCCAAAACTGAAGAGACACTAAATTTCCTGGTCATTTCTTTTGTTATATTTCCCCAGCATCCAGGTTGTGTGTCTGCAAGTGTGACACACAGTGAGAAAAGACGACCGTCAGGAACAAGGCTGCTTCGCCCGGTTTCGAGCTGGCGACCTTTTGTGTGTTAGGGGAATGTGATAGCCAATACACTACAAATACTTCCAAATGTCTTTTAAGTCTTGCAACTGCATCCACTTCCACTGGCAGCTCATTCGATATTCGCACTACCATCTGTGTGAAAAGATCCCCCATCAGGTCCCTTTTAAATCTTTCCCCTCTCAACTTGAACTAATGTCTTAGGATCCCCTAAGCTGGGGAAAAGACTTTGTATATCACCTTATCAATGATTTTCATGGATTTGGTAAACCTCCATAGTGTCACCCCTGGGCCTCCAACATACCTGGTTAAAAAATCCCTCCCGTTCCACTTTACCC
>NW_025124278.1:0-1079 GCF_004010195.1 Chiloscyllium plagiosum | reverse complement strand
CTGTCACAGACTGAGATTCAATCCCAGTCACTGACCAAGGTTCAATCCTTGTCACTGTCTGAGATTCAATCCCTGTCACTGCTTAAGGTTCAATCCCTGTCACTGACGGAGGTTCAATCCCTGTCACTGATTGAGATTCAATTCCTGTCACTGACTGAGGTTCAATCCCTGTCACTGACTGAGATTCAATCCCTGTCACTGTCTGAGGGTCAATCCCAGTCACTGACTGACATTCAATCCCTGTCACTGACAGTGGATCAATCCCTGTCACTGTCTGAGATTCAATCCCTGTCACTGAGTGAGGTTCAATCCCTGTCACTAACTAAAATTCAATGCCTGTCACTGTCTGATTTTCAATCCCTGTCACTGACAGAGGTTCAATCCCTGTCACAGAGTGAGAGTCAATCCCTGTCACAGACTGAGGTTCAATCCCTGTCACTGGCTGAGAGTCAATCCCTGTCACAGACTGAGGTTCAACCCCTGTCACTTACTGAGGCTCAATCCCTGTCACTGACTGACGCTCAATCCCTGTCACTGACTGAGTTTCAATCCCTGTCACTGTCTGAGGGTCAATGCCAGTCACTGACTGAGATTGAATCCCTGTCACTGACTGAGAATTCAATCCCTGTCACTGATGGAGGCTCAATCCCACTCACTGACTGATAATCGATCCCTGTCACTGATTGAGGCTCAATCCCTGTCACTGACTGCGATTCAATCCCTGTCACTGCCTGATTTTCAATTCCTGTCACTGACTGAGGTTCAATCCCTGTTACAGACGGAGCTTGAAACCCTGTCACAGACAGAGGTTCAATCCCTATCACTGACTGAGGTTCAATCGCTGTCACTGACTCATGTTCAATCCCTGTCACTGACTGAGGTTCAATTCCTGTCACTGACTGAGGCTCAATCCATGTCACTGATTGAGACTCAATCCCTGTCACTGACTGAAGCTCAATCACTGTTACTGATTGATGCTCAGTCCCTGTCACTGACTGAGGGTCTATTCCTGACACAGACTGAGATTCAATCCCTGACTTTGTCTGACATTCAATCCCTGTCACTGACTGAGGGTCAAA
>NW_025124277.1:0-1079 GCF_004010195.1 Chiloscyllium plagiosum | reverse complement strand
TACTTCCCACTGTACAGTAACCATCACGGCACGGCATACCTCCCACTGTGCAGTAACCATCACGGCTCGAAATACCTACCACTGTACAGTAACATTCATGGCCCGACATACTTCCCACTGTACGGTAACCATCACGGCACGCCATACCTCCCACTGTGCAGTAACCATCACGGCTCGAAATACCTACCACTGTACAGTAACATTCATGGCCCGACATACTCCCACTGTACACTGTACAGTAACTATCACGGCCAGACATACCCCCCACTGTACAGTAACTGTCAGAGGCCGACATACCTCCCACTGTACAGTCACCATCACACCCAGTCATACGTCCCACTGTACAGTAAACATCACGGCCCGACATCTCACCCACTGTACAGTAACCATCACAGCCCGATATACCTCACACTGTACAGTATCCATCACGCCCAGTCATACCTCCCACTGTACAGTAAACATCACGGCCCGACATCTCACCCACTGTACAGTAACCAAAACGGCCCGACATACCTCCCACTGTGCAGTAACCATCACAGCCCGATATACCTCACACTGTACAGTATCCATCACGCCCAGGCATACCTCCCACTGTTCAGTAACCATCATGGCCCGACATACTTCCCATTGTACAGTAACCATCGCGGCACGACATTCCTCCCACTGTGCAGTAACCATCACGGCTCGAAATACCTCCCACTGTACAGTAACTGTCACGACCCAACATACCTCCCACTGTTCAGTAACCATCACGGCCCGACAGACCTCCCACTGAACAGAATCCTTCACGGCCCCACATCCCTCCCACTGTGCAGAAAGCAATCACGGCCCGACATACCTCCCACTGTACAGTAACCAGGAGGCCAGATATACCTCCCACTGTACAGTAACCATCACGGCTCGACATACCTCCCACTGTACTGTAACCTTCACGACCCAACATAAAGCCCACGGTACAGTATCCATCACGGCCCGACATACCTCCCACTGTAAAGTAACTATCACGGCCCGACATACCTCCCACTGCACAGTAACTGTCACGGCCAGACATACCTCCCACTGTACGGTAACTATCACTG
>NW_025124276.1:0-1079 GCF_004010195.1 Chiloscyllium plagiosum | reverse complement strand
GTCTCTGTTATGGCCACAATATCATAGCACCAGCTACTGATCCATGCTCTAAGTTCATCACTTTTATTTCTGATACTCCTTGTGTTAAAGCAAACACACTTTAACTGATCCCTTGGTTCCTTCCCAGGAAAGTCGATCCCACTAGCTGGTCTACATCTTGCTATTGCCTCATCTGCATCAACTCTCACCTCCGGTATACAGCTCAGGTTCCCACCCCCCTGCCATACTAGTTTAAACCCTCTCGAACTACTCGAGCAAACCTTCCACCCAGGACATTGGTCCCCTTCCAGTTCAGATGCAACCTGTCCTTCTTGTACAGGTCCCACCTTCCCCAGAAGGCATCTCAATTATCTACATATCTGAAGACCTCCCTCCTACACCAGCTGCGCAGCCACGTATTAAGCTGCGCCCGCCCCCTGTTCCTCGCCTTGCTATCTCGTGGCACCGACAGTAAACTAGAGAAAACTACTCTGTTCGTCCTGCTTTGCAGCTTCCATCCTAACTCCCAGAAATCACTTTTTTTATATCCTCGATCCTTTTCCTGGCTATATCATTAGTGCCAATATGTAACACGATTTCTGGCTGTTCGCCCTCCCCTTTTAGAACCTTATACACCCGATCAGAGACGTCCCGGACCCTGGATTAAGGAGGCAACATACCTTCCGGGAATCCCGATCCTGACCACAAAATCTCTGGTCGATTCCCCTAACTATCGAGTCCCTTACCACAAGTACTTTTCTATTCTGTCCCCTTCCCCTCAAGAACAAGTATACCATTTTGGATACTTGTGGGGGGGGATGACTTACCAGGGGTAAGCAATGGGGTTCAGGCCTCTGGCACGGAGCCTGTCCCCGTTGCTCAGAAGGGAAGGGTGGAGAAGAGCAGAGCAATAGTTATTGAGGACTCGATTGTTCGGGGCACAGAAAGGCGGTTTTGTGGGGGCGAGAGAGACTCACGTTTGGTATGTTGCCTCCCAGGTGCAAGGGTACGTGACGTCTCTGATCGTGTTTTCCGGGTCCTTAAGGGGGAGGGGGAGCAGTCTGAACTCGTGGTCCTCATTGGCACCAACGACATAGGTA
>NW_025124275.1:0-1079 GCF_004010195.1 Chiloscyllium plagiosum | reverse complement strand
CCAAAGTCTCTCCCCATTTAGATAATAGGCCACTGGCCCAAAGTGCTCTCCCACTGACACCTCCGTCAGCTGCCTTATTTCCCAAGAGTCGGTCAAGTTTTGCACCGTCTCTAGTAGGGACATCCACATGCTGAATCAGAAGATTTTCTTGTACAGACTTAAATTCCTCTCCATCGAAATCCTTAAACCTATGGCAGTCCCAGTCTATGTTTGGAAAGTTAAATCCCCTACCATAACCATATGAGGGGAAATAAGGGTCTAAACTGGGCACAATCCTCCAGGTGCGGCCTCAGCAATGCCATGTATAGTTGCAGCAACATTTCCTTACCTTTTATATTCTATTTCTTTAGCTATAAAAGCCAATGTTGCATTCACTTCCTTTCTTATCTACTGTACCTGCATGCTAGTTTTCTGTGACTCATTAATGAGGATACCCATGTCCCTCTGCACCAGAGCACCCCAAAGTCTCTCCCCATTTAGATAATAGGCCACCTTCCTGTTTTTTTCGACCAAAATGCATGACCTCACACTTATCCACCTTAAACTCCATCTGCCACGTTTTGGCCCACTCCCCTAACCTATCTATGTCCATTTGTAAGGTTCTTATTTCCTCATTGCAATTTACTGTCCCGCCTATTTTTGTGTGATTCACAAATTTGGCAAAAGAACCTTTTATCCATGTACCCAAGTCGCTAATGTGGATTGTAAATAGCTGGGGTCCAAGGACTCAGCCCTTTGGCACCTCACTAGTTACATCTTGCCATCCAGAAAAAAGCCATCGATTTGGACTGTCTGCCTTCTGCCCATCAGCTAGTCACCTATTGAAGCTGATAAATCACCCCAAATCCCATATGATCCAACTTCACAAATTAACCTTTTGAGTGGCACTTCAGCAAATGCCTTCTGGAAGGCCAGATATATTACATCTACAGGATCTCCATTAATCATTTTGCTTGTTATATCTTTGAAGAATGTAGTCAAACCTGATTTGCCCTTCATTAAACCATGCTGACTCTGATGGATGGAGTTTTGACTTTCAAAACATTCTGATACTGCTTCCTTGATAATTGGCTCGAACA
>NW_025124274.1:0-1079 GCF_004010195.1 Chiloscyllium plagiosum | reverse complement strand
CAGGTTACAGAGAGATATTGACCAGTTTGTGAGGGGGATACTGACAGATATTGACCAGTTTGTGAGGGGGACAATGACAGATATTGACCAGTTTGTGAGGGGGATACTGACAGATATTGACCAGTTTGTGAGGGGGACACTGACAAATATTGACCAGTTTGTGAGGGGGGCACTGACAGATATTGACCAGTTTGTGAGGGGGACACTGACAAATATTGACCAGTTTGTGAGGGGGGCACTGACAGATATTGACCAGTTTGTGAGGGGGATACTGACAGATATTGACCAGTTTGTGAGGGGGATACTGACAGATATTGACCAGTTTGTGAGGGGGACACTGACAGATATTGACCAGTTTGTGAGGGGGATACTGACAGATATTGACCAGTTTGGTAAGTGGGCAAAAGGTTGGTAAATGGAGTATAGTCGGGGAGAATGTAAACTTCTCCATTTTGCAACAGAGGAGCCGAGCTTTCTGCTATGGAACAAAGGCTGCAACACAAAGGGACTTGGGGGGAACGGTACATGAAACACAGAAAGCTAGCACAAAGGGGCAGCAGGTAATCAGGAAGGGCCATGGAATGTTGGCCTTTATTTCAGGGGGTTTGGAACATAAGAGTAGGGCAGTCTTACTGCAGCTGTACAAGGGGCTGGGGAGACCATATCTGGAGAAATGTGAGCAGTTTCAGTCACCTTATTTCAGGAAGGACATCATTTCATTGAGAACAATTCAGAGACAGTTCACGAGGATGACCCCTGCTATGGAGGGATTGTCTCCTGACCAAAGCTTAAACTGGGTGGGACTCTCCTCACTGGAGTTTAGAACGAGAGGCGACCTCACAGAAACATTTCGGATTCTGAAGGGGCTGGACAGGGTCAATGCTGAGAGAGAGGGTCCCCCCCATGGGAGAGTCTAGGAGCAGAGGGCACTGTCTCAGAATAAAGGGGCACCAAATTCAGACTGAGATGGGGAGGAGTTTCTTCTCTCAGAGAGGTGTGAGTCTTTGGAGCTCCCTGTCTCAGACAGCTTGTGGGGGCAGAGTCCATGTGTCTACTGAAGGCTGTGATAGAGAAATTCC
>NW_025124273.1:0-1079 GCF_004010195.1 Chiloscyllium plagiosum | reverse complement strand
TGGGACCCAAACTGCAGATAACACTCCAAACGTGTTCTGAATACAGTCTTACGGCGCCTCAGAAATAAATCCCTCCTTTCATATGCAAGTTCTCGCAAAATAAATACCATCATTGTATTTGCAGTTATTAACTACTGACTCAATGTTCAAATTTACTTTGAGAGTCGTGGAATGGAACTCGCTAGTTTCTTTGCACTTCTTGATCAATATAAATTGAACCTGGCCTTTCTTTCCCCGTACCACGAGCACCTCACTTTCTCGAATTGTATTACATTCACTCCTTCATCCCCAGTTTGGTTGGAATAACGAGCTGAGACAGGAGACACTGCAGACTTACTGCAGAATCATGTACTCATGGCAAACCTGACAAACTGATCATTCTCATTATCTCCAGTCACCATTCTTTCATTTTACACCAACAATAAAGACATCATTGTCATTCTATTATTGTGCTGACATTGCGTTTACTTTGCAGTTGTCTATGGATTGTATATCGAAATCTAAAGGCTCATGATATTTTGAGAAAATACATGTTTCCTTCCCTGAGAAAGAAGTAACAGGCAGTTTTTCGGAGCACGTCAGTCCATTTCTGCACACTGCAGTCGAGGGTTAGGAGTGCGTAGGCGGAGGGGTCGGGGGTTCTCCTCAGCAGCTCCAACCTCAAAGTGTGTCCAGCTTTTAGAGTTTACACAGAGCAGAAATCGGAAATGACGTATGTGGACCGAGAGTTGGGGAGTGAAAAAATGGGCGAGTTCCATATGCAGAGATAAAGATTTGCAAATAGAGGCAGGTATTGTGCTACACAGTGAAAGGCTCAATTCTTCATTCGACAAATTTGCTAACGATCAGAAACGAAAAGAAAAGAGCTAACCATTTATTCAAAGCCTTTCACCAGCTCAGGGCAACGGACGCAACATTAGAGCGGGGAAACCATTTTATTTTTTTTTATGTTGACGGTTTTAAGCTTTTGATAGATTTTGATAAATATGCTGCTTTGCAAGATAAAACTGATGATTTCTCCAGCATTATCATATCGCAAAAATAATAAAACGGTTTTGTCCATCTGAAACTTTAACGAT
>NW_025124272.1:0-1079 GCF_004010195.1 Chiloscyllium plagiosum | reverse complement strand
TATCCTTTTTAACTATATTCCACACCCCAACCCCAGTCTATTTCATCATCTCTTTATATCTCAGTAAATTTCGTCCTGAGAAATGATGCTGGGTCTAATTCAACTCATTAAAACTTACCACTATGCTATGCAGTCTCATTACTGGCACAGGAAAGGTGTGGGCTATTTTACTTGCAGCTGAATCGGTTGGCTGTAGCAACATTGGGTCAAATCGCAGTCACACAGGTGACTGTTGTTCTCATTTTTATTTCTTCTCAACGGGTGTTGAAGTAACACAGTGAGGAATCAATTAATATTGTAAGACATACATAACCGGGTGTGTTAAATGTAAGGTTATGAGAATAAGGCAGTTTTAATTAACATAGACCAGAGATTGTTCAAATCTCAGGCACATGAGATTGACAGAGAGCGATGTTGAGCGAAATAGACTGTCTTGGCAAATGCCAGTGTTATGATGTTGTGGGTGTAATGTACTTTTAATGCTGCTGAAATATCTGGCTAGCACAAGGAGTGCAGAACAAGGTAACAACATAACATTAGATCGAAATAATTAAGAGCTGTGTTACATGGATACAAAAAACAAATGCGAATTCGGCCAATCAGTTTCAATTACGCCCCAATCAAGTTTGAATGTGGTATTTTTACAATGTTAAAACCAATGAAACGATCCGACGTTTTGTGAGACAAATATTGGACATTTTGAACAGTTACCCAGAGCGGCAAAGAACAGCAAAGAGAGCAGCTAAAAGACCATCAGATGGAGGGTGTTAGTAAAATCTCCAAGAGGTGCCTATCTGGAGAAATAGATTCCATAAAAAAGAAGCATCAACACCGACCTGGAGAAAAAAATCTACAGAGAAAGATACGAAGAGAAGATTCGACAACAAGCTGGTTTGTAAGTTGATTGCTTTTGAAAATGTTAATGGGGTCGGGGTTGGGGAAGGTATTGTAGAGCACAAGGTTTAGATAAATGAGTTGTAAGTAGTTATAAGTTGGTTATTCTCTGTCAAATATTAAAAAAAAACAATAAAGTTGTTATTTTTAAATTTAAATAGTGATTTTTGGAACAGTTCTTTTCC
>NW_025124271.1:0-1079 GCF_004010195.1 Chiloscyllium plagiosum | reverse complement strand
TATCTGACTGCAAAGGTAACTATGACCATAAGATTATGTAAGAGTGAGTGTTTCGTTTGGATGACCTTCCTCATTTCCGAACTATCCAGTGATGAAGTTCTCAATGCAGTTTGTAAATATACAATAGTTTGCTCCTAAGAAAATATTTGCAACTGGTTGATTATGTTTGGTGCTAAGTGTACAAAGTGAAATGTCCCATTGAAGATAAACAGATGCAATATTTTCCGAGAGCAATAACGGTCATTCAACAAAATACCATGAAGACATATCATGTTGATTCAAGCAATGTTTTTTATGCTGATTAATCTTCTAGCAAGATTAGGACAAGTTGAGCTCCATGGCAACACTGATGTCTTATCTGAACATTAATAAGTATGGATATAGAACTGGAAATGTTGGCAGGACTTGCCATCTGTATCTGATTAGAATAAGATTAACAATTGTTAAATCTGCAATTCACAGTTTGCCTTCAGTTAATTGTTTAGAGATCGCTGCCCTGCACTTTGTGATGTGTGGCTTCATTAGGAGGAAGAGCTCTCGATGAGAACTGTGCATCAATCAATTTTAAGGTAACATATAGAAATAAAAATCCGAATAGCAATAGGAAAAAACGTCTGTTTCAACAAATAACTAAATTCAGTAGCTGCAATATTACAGCTATATTTAATAAGTGACTATAAGAGCATCACATCGAATTAAGCCTTTCCAATTTCGAAGTGATATAACCCTGAATGAGCATTCCAAATTAATGAACCTCAGTTGCACTCTCCATCATTAGTAGAAATATCATTTCCTTAATTACATCACAAAGCGCTGGGTATTCTCTACCCATCTGCCATACTCCATGTCACTTCACAGCTTACGAATCCAATTTCCTGATTTATAAGCATTTCTCTTCTTTTAGCGTCATAATGGCAAACATTCCGACTCTGGGGGCTCAAACACTGTCACTTGCTCTTTGTATTTTGTACGATAACCTCTGACCTTCCCAAATATTCACATGTTAAATCTGTCTTGTGCCACATTTTAGACTGTTTGCCTTGCATTTTTAGGAGGATTGGCTATCTGTTTATCGAGGA
>NW_025124270.1:0-1079 GCF_004010195.1 Chiloscyllium plagiosum | reverse complement strand
AGTGAGCTGCTACTTACTTTTCCAGAGCATGCATAGGACCTAAAATCAGTGTCTGTCATATCGGTGGAGATGACATCAGCGAGATCAACCCAGAGGCAAAAGATCGTGCCTGAGGTTTGGCGACTATATTGTTGGTTGGGTCCAGCACTAGCACCAGTGAAGCAGTGGCGGAAAGGCACGATGGCAACATCGACGAGGTGGGTCTACAGGTGAGAAATCCAGCTCTGACGTTGTTTGGTTTGGCGCAGCCATTGGCTCACAATGGTCGAGCAGTACATGTCTAAGGATCAGCAACTTCAATATTGGTTGGGTCCACTGCAGATGATGGTGAAGTGGTGATGGAAAAAGAATGATGGCATAGGCATTGATTACCGTGTTTAACTGGCTCAGCTTTAGCCATATCTTTCTATTTTTCCTTATTCTTAAATTATTCAAAATAGTGCTGTGTCATGGTGACAAATGAAATGTTTTCACTGTATTTTATTATTTTTTTATGTAAAATGCATATGACAATAAAATAATAATCAAAATCAAATCACACCAAAATTGATGGTGTAGTGGTCAGTACAGATAGTTATGTCAGAGTACGATGGAATCGTCATCATATGGGCCAATGTGCCAAGGATGGCAGATGGAGTTTAATTCAGATAAGCATGTGGTGTTGCATTTTGATAAGGCAAATCAAGAAAGGACCAATACACTTAATGGGAAGTGTTGTCAAATAAAGAGACCTTGGGGTGCAGGTTCATTGTTCCTTGAAAGTGAAGTCGCAGGTAGACAGGGTAGTGAAGTAGGCTTTTAGTGTGCTTGCCTTTATTGTTCAGTGTGTTGAATTTGAGAGTTAGAAAGTCATGTTGCGGCTATACAGGACTTTGGTTAGACCTTTTGGAATGCTGTGCGCAATCCTGGTCTCCCTGTTGTCGGAAAGATGTTAAACTCGAAAAGTTTCAGGAAAGATTTAGGAGGATGTTGCCAGGGTTGGAAGGTTTGAGCTATAGGGGGAAGTTGAATAGGCTGAGGCAATTTTTCCTGGAGTATTGGAGGCCGAGGGGTGACCTTATAGAGGTTAATAAAATCAT
>NW_025124269.1:0-1079 GCF_004010195.1 Chiloscyllium plagiosum | reverse complement strand
TTTGCTTTGCCTTCTCTATTACCTGCTGACCCTCTTTGGTACCTTTTTTAGATTGGTAAACAAGAACTCCCTCAACCCTTTCTGCTGTCAGTCTGAAACCAAATAGTGTTAGCCTGACAGTAAATTGGGAACGTGCTGGAATGTGTTATAAAGGATAACTGGATGTTTAGAAACAATGGGAGACGCATGATTTTATAAAAGAGGAATATTTTTCAATCTGTTGGATTCTATATTTTTGTGTGACCATAAATGCAGAATAGATAAGGGTGGGGGAGTCTAGTTGCGGTAGAGGGGTATTTGAAATTTCAGAAGCATTTTGACAAGTTTCAACAAGGGCTAAAAATTAGCTTGGGAGAGAATAGGGCCCCTGAAAGGTCAATGAGGCTGTCTGTGTGGAATCACTGCTGATGGGTGAGATACTGAACAAATATTTTGTGTTAGGATTTACTGTGGAGAAAGAAATGGAAACTCGGGAACTTGGGAAAATACATAGTGATGTCTTCAAAAGAGTGCACATTGGAGAACAGGAGGTGCTGGATGTCTCAAAATGCAAAAGGTGAGATAAAACCATGGGACATGATCAGATGTACCCCAGTGCCTTGTGAGAAGTGAGGGAGGAAATTACAGGGCCCCTCCCAGAGATATTTTTTTCATCAACAGCCACTACAGCCCAGTGAGACTGATGGCAGCGGTGGTAAGTTTATGGAGGAGATTCTGAGACAAACGATCATCATGCATTTGGAAAAGCAAGGACAGATCAATGACAGTCAGCATGGTTTTGTGCATGGGAAACCATGTCTCAAACCTCACTGTGGAGGTAGACAAGTGAGAGATCAAAGCAGAGCAGGACATGATGTCTCCATGGACCTTAGCAAGGCCTTTGACAAGGTTCTGCATGGCAGACTGGTTAGTAAGTTGAGATCACACATAACCAGGGAGCGCTCACCAACGGGATACAAAACAGGATTGACGGTAAGAGACCGAGCGTGTTCATAGAGGGTAGCCGCTCAAACTGCAGGCCTGTGACCAACGGTGTGCCATGGGAGTCGGTGCCGGGTCACTGTTGTGCATCATTTATA
>NW_025124268.1:0-1079 GCF_004010195.1 Chiloscyllium plagiosum | reverse complement strand
CAGAGGGAGAATGTGGAAACTCCACATAGACACAGGGAGAATGTCCAAACTCCACGCAGACACGTGGTGAATGTGCAAACCTCACACAGACACAGGGAGAATGTGCAATCTCCACGCAGACACAGGGAGAATGTGCAAACTCCACACAGACAAGGGGAGAATGTGCAAACTCCACACAGACACGGGGAGAATGTCCAAACTCCACACAGACTCAACGAGAATGTGCAAACTCAACACAAACGCAGGGACATTCCAAACTCCACACAGACACAGGGAAAATCTGCAACCTCCACACAGACAAGGGGAGAATGTGCAAACTCCACACAGAAATGGGGAGAATGTGCAAACACCACACAGACACGGGGAGAATGTGCAAACTCCAAACAGACATGGGGAGAATGTGCAAACTCCACACAGACACGGGGAGAATGTGCAATTTACACACAGTCACAAGGTGAATCCGCAAACTGCACGCAGACACGGGGAGAATGTAGAAATTCCACACGGAAGTGGGGAGAATGTGCAAACTCCACACAGATATGGGGAGAATGTGCAAACTCCACACAGACACGGGGAGAATGCGCACATTCCACACAGACATGGGGAGAATGTGCAAACTCGAATCAGACACGGGGAGAATGTGCAAACTTCACACAGACGCAGAGCGAATGTGCAAACTCCACACAGACACGGGGAGAATGTGGAACCTCCACACCGACATGGGGAGAATGTGCAAACTCCAAACAGCCACAGGGAGAATGTGCAAACTCCACAAAGACACGGGGAGAATGTGCAAACTCCAAACGGACTCAGGGAAAATCTGCAAACTCCACACAGACACGGGGAGAATGTGCACATTCCACACAGACATGGGGAGAATGTGCAAACTTGAATCAGACACGGGGAGAATGTGCAAACTTCACACAGACACGGGGAGAATGTGCAAACTCCACACAGACACGGGGAGAATGTGGAAACTCCACACCGACATGGGGAGAATGTGCAAACTCCACAAAGACACGGGGAAAATCTGCAAACTCCAACCGGACACAGCGAAAATCTGCAAACTCCACACAGAC
>NW_025124267.1:0-1079 GCF_004010195.1 Chiloscyllium plagiosum | reverse complement strand
CAATGATCAAAGAACCTGAAACCCTGCCCCCTGTACCAGCTCCTTAGCCACACATTCCTCTGTCCTATCTTGTATTCTTTGCCTCACGAGCATGTAGCACTGGGACTAACTCAAGGATTACTACCCTCAAGGTCCTGCTTTTCAGTCTCTTTCCTAACTCCCTGTACTCACTCCTCAGAACCCCATCCCTCTTCCTACCTGTGTGCACAATCACTCTGGCTGATGACCCTCCCCTTTAAGGATGTCATGCAGCCGCTCAGAGACCCTGTCACCAGGGAGGGAACACACCATCCTGGAGGCTCCAACACAGCCAGAGAAATGCCTGTCTGTGCCCCCAACTAGCAAGTCCCCTGCAACTATCACTCACTTGGACTCTGCCCGCCCCTGGTTTACAGCAGAGCCAGTTGTAGTGCCCCAGGCCTGGCTGCTGCTGTTATCCTCCCCCCGAAAGTGCCCCAGGCCTGGCTGCTGCTGTTATCCTCCCTCCCAATAGTATCCAACACAGTAAGCCTGTTAGAGAGGGGAATAGTCACAGGAGACTGGTGCACCACCTGCCTTCCTCTCCTGGAGGGTGAGGTATGACTCCAACCAGGAGAAAGGGAGGCCTGCAGATGCTGGAGTTCAGATTCAAGAGTGTGGTGCTGGAAAAGCACAGTACGTCAGGCAATATCCGAGAAGCAGGAGAATCAATATTTTAGGCATAAGCCAAAGCAAACTCGACCAAGACTCCAACCATCAGAGAATGTGCCCCATGATACCCATTGGTTCCCGTTTATCCAAGGTCCCTTTGATGCCACGCTCGTTCAGATGCGGCCTTGATGTTATGACCTGTTCCTCTCTCCCTGCCTCTGGAATTCTTTGTCCTTTTTTTAACCAAGGTTCGATGGGCTCCAGACCTAATGGCCCTGGAGGAACCCAAACTGGGCGTCACTGAGCAGCTTATTGCTGACCGGGTGCTGCTTGATAGAAGCTTCCATCACTTTGATGATGCAGAGGAGACTGAGGGGGCACTATTTGGCTGGGTTGGACTTATCCTGCCTTTTGCTTACCTTGGCAATTTTCGAGCGCAGTGTGAGAGC
>NW_025124266.1:0-1079 GCF_004010195.1 Chiloscyllium plagiosum | reverse complement strand
CATTTTTGAATTGCGGGAGGAAACCGGAGCACCTCGAGGAGACCCACACAGACACAGGGAGAATGTGTAAACAACACACAGAGCGTTGCCTGAGGCAGGAATTGAACCCGGGTCTCTGGCGCTGTGAGACAGCAGTGCTAACCACTGTACCACCGTGCTGGTTAGTACGAGGTTCATATTATCAGCATTGATTGGTGCTTGGTTGCAGAGACAACTGTACTTTTCATTAAAGTGTGGATCATGATGCCGTGTGCCCCAACTGTAGGATCTTTGATTCTGATAGGGTAGTTCTTGAAGAGGCTGAAAACATTGTGGTTCCAATTGGACCAGCTGCAAATATGTGAAATGTAGATACATACTGAAGAATGTATGTGTAATTTACCAAGTATTAACAACAACATTCATCTTTGAAAGGCGATCTACCCTTCTTGCTGCTTGGATCATAAAAGATCCATCTCACCTCAGTTAAAATGTCTTCAAATCTCTTCTGTCAGGCAGAAGATACCAAAACTTAAACACACATAGCAATAACTACAGGAACAGCTTTGCCCAACTGTTATTAGATTTCTGAATGGAGCTATCAGATTTCAACTCAAGGTTGATCTTGCTTTTTCTATACTTCCTTTGCAGCCAAAACTGTGCATTTCTCACTCTGTTCCATTGCTCTATGATCTTTGTATGGTATTTTATAGTCCAACAGGATTCTTTGGAAGTAGAAGCTTTGGAAGTACTGCACACAAACCAAAAAGTTTCAGTGTACCTAAGTACATGTGACAATAAACAATCAAATGAAATCAAAAATTACCTGAAGCATGAGACTGTGTTGGAATTGATGAATAGGTTGAATTGGCCGGAATCTCAGTTGATCCATTGGAGGATGTGATGTGTGTTGTCTTTGTGGAAGGAGTTTTAAGTGTTGAAAATTCTGGTGACTCTGACAATGCCGTTGGTGTTTGTGATGAAACATGTGGAGATGCTGTGAAGCCACCTGTACGAATGAAGAGACAGAACTATTTGCTGGATTGTCTTATTTCAACAGTTATTATAGCCATGGTATTGAAAAGAATTTGGTGATGTTA
>NW_025124265.1:0-1079 GCF_004010195.1 Chiloscyllium plagiosum | reverse complement strand
TGATCCCTGCCCCTAATTACACAGTGATCACTGACCCCAATTATACAGTGATCACTATCCCCTAATTACACAGTGATCACTGCCCCTTAATTATATAGTGATCACTGCCCTCCAGTTATACAGTGATCACTGCCCTCTAATTATACAGCGATCACTGTCCCCTAATTATACAGTGATCACTGCCCCTAACTACACAGTGACCACTGCCACCGAATTACACAGTGATCACTGCCCACTAATTATATAGCGATCACTGCCCCCACATTATACAGCGATCACTGCCCCTTAATTAAACAGTGATCACTGCACCCTAATTATATAGTGAACACTGCCCCTAATTACATACTGATTTCTGCCCCCTAATTATACAGTGATCACTGCCCCTAGTTACACAATGATCACTACCCCCTAATTAGACAGTGATCACTATCCCCTAATGACACAGTGATCACTGCCCTCTAATTATACAGCGATCACTGCCCCTTAATTATACAGTGATCACTGCCCTCCAGTTATACAGCGATCACTGCCCCCTAATTACACAGTAATCACTGCCCTCTAATTACACAGCGATCACTGCCCCAATTATACAGTGATCACTGCCCCCGAATTACACAGTGATCACTGCCCACTAATTATACAGCGATCACTGCCCCCTCATTATACAGTGATCACTGCCCCAACTACACAGTGATCACTGCCACCGATTTACACAGTGATCACTGCCCACTAATTATACAGCGATCACTGCCCCCAAATTATACAGCGATCACTGCCCCTTAATTAAACAGTGATCACTGCCCCTAATTACACAGTGATCACTGCCCCCGATTTACACAGTGATCACTGCCCACTAATTATACAGCGATTACTGCCCCTTAATTGTACAGTGATCACTGCCCTCCAGTTATACAGTGATCATTGCCCCCTAATTACACAGTAATCACTGCCCTCTAATTACACAGCAATCACTGTCCCCTAATTATACAGTGATCACTGCCCCTAATTACACAGTGATCACTGCCACAGAAATACACAGTGATCACTGCCCCCTAATTATACAGTGATCACTGTCCCCT
>NW_025124264.1:0-1079 GCF_004010195.1 Chiloscyllium plagiosum | reverse complement strand
TGGGAATCCCTATCTCTCACACACACTCGGGGACTCACTCTCTCTCACCCACTCTGGGATTCCCGCTCTCACACACACTCTGGGATTCCCTCTCCCACACACACTCTGGGATTCCCTTCTCTCTCACCATTCTGGGATTCCCTCTCTCACTCACACTCTGGGATTCCCTTCGTTCTCACCCACTCTGGGATTCACTCTCTCACACACACTCTGGGATTCCCTCTCTAACACGCACTCTGGGATTCCCACTCTCACAAACACACTAGGATTCCCTATCTCTCACACACACTCGGGGACTCTCTCGGATTCCCTATCTCTCACACACACTCGGGGACTCCCTGGGATTCCATATCTCTCACACACACTCGGGGATTCTCTCGGATTCACTATCTCTCACACACACACTGGGATTCCCTATCTCTCACACACATTCGGGGACTCTCTGGTATTCCCTATCGCTCACACACACTCGGGGACTGTCTGGGATTCCCGACCTCTCACTCACACTTGTGGACACTCTGGGAATCCCTATCTCTCGCACACACTCGGGGAAATTCATGGATTTCCAATCTCTCACTCATCCTCGGGGATTCCCTATCTCTCACACACACTCGGGGACAATCTGGGATTCCCTCTCCCACACACACTCGGGGATTCCCTATCTCTCTCACACACTCGGGGACAGTTTCGGATTCCCTCTCTCACACACACTCGTGGATTCCCTATCTCTGACACAGACTCGGGGACTCTGTGGGATTCCCTATCTCTGACACACTCTGGGACACTCTGGGATTCCCTATCTCTCACACACACTCGGGGACTCTCTGGGATTCCCCTATCTCTCACACACACTCGGGGACTCTCTGGGATTCCCTATCTCTGACACACTCGGGGACACTCTGCGATTTCCTATCTCTCACACACACTCGGGGACAGTCTGGGATTCCCTCTCTCACACACACTCTGGGATTCCCTATCTCTCACACACACTCGGGGACTCTCTGGGATTCCCTATCTCTCACTCATCCTCGGGAATTCGCTATGTCTCATACACACTCGGGGACAGTCTGGGATTCCCA
>NW_025124263.1:0-1079 GCF_004010195.1 Chiloscyllium plagiosum | reverse complement strand
AAACGGCCTTTACTTAAAAAAGAAGGGCCACTTCAGTCGAAAAAAGGGCTATGTCAGCAGGGAAAGCTAAGATGTCTTGCCTCAGCTTGCATTGATCAGCCCATTAAAACTTCAAACGGGGTTATGCAAATGAGCCAGTTGACCTGGAAATGTATAGGAAAGAGAACCGGGGCTGAACATCCAGCCATGACACCCCCGCATCCTGAAAAGGGCTATGTCAGCAGGGAAAGCTAAGATGTCTTGCCTCAGCTTGCATTGATCAGCCCATTAAAACTTCAAACGGTCAAACGGGGTTATGCAAATGAGCCTGGAAAAGTATAGTATAGAGAACCGGGGCTGAACCTCCAGCCATGACACTCCCGCATCCTGAGTGATTTCGGTAAGAATGCTTTTTTGAGTGCCGTTAATCCGTTCCACCAAAGCAGAGGATCTACGTTGGTAAGGGAGGTGATATTTCCATGTAATCCCCAAAGATTTTTCAAATGCGCTCATTGATTACGGAAGTAAAGCAAGCGCCCCTGTCACTGTTGATTCCACCCTGGATCACAAATCTAGGAACGACATATTTCATAAGACACTTGACAACGGTCCTCGCAACATCCTTTCTCGTGGGAAAAGCTTTCACCCTTTTGAAACACGTCCACGATTACTCACATATATTTTAAGGTTTGCTTGGCTGGCATGTGAACAAAGTCAAACTGTAAGTGATTGAAATGTCAAATAAGGACAGGCAGGTGATCAAACTTGGCCAAATGTTTGTCGTTATTGGCGAGCGGGCATATTGAACACCTTGAGATGAGCGTTTGTGCTGCCGACACAAATGCCAATTATACCAGGCTGGTCGCACTTAGGGCAAATGATGCGACCATGTTCAGCTTCTGGGGTGTGTTCCTGAGCTACCCGAATCAGGACCTGTCAGCGACAGGTGCAAACTGGGTGTTTGGAGAATGCAAACAGTGAGAGCTCAAGCCACTTGTCTTGCCGCGTCGTTTGTGCATGCATTTCCCCGTTTGACTGGCTTCAGTGTGAGCCACACATTGTAGCATGGCTATCACGATGGGAGCATGATGGATTGGAGA
>NW_025124262.1:0-1079 GCF_004010195.1 Chiloscyllium plagiosum | reverse complement strand
GAGCAACACATACAAGTCCAAAAGTAAAAAAAAATCAAAGCATTATGGGTCTTTTTCTCCTCAATAGATTTAGATTAGATTAGATTAGATTAGATTACATTACAGTGTGGAAACAGGCCCTTCGGCCCAACAAGTCCACACCGACCCGCCGAAGCGAAACCCACCCATACCCCTACATTTACCCCTTACCTAACACTACAGGCAATTTAGTATGGACAATTCACCTGACCCTGCACATCTTTGGATGGTGGGAGGAAACTGGAGCACCCAGAGGAAACCCACGCAGACACGGGGAGAACGTGCAAACTCCACACAGTCAGTCACCTGAGGCGGGAATTGAACCCGGGTCTCTGGCGCTGTGAGGCTGCAGTGCTAACCACTGTGCCACCGTGCCACCCACAATAGCTTGCACACAATACAGAGATCCCAGTGTGGGGGAGGTAGTGAGAAAAGTTTGGTGATGATTCAGACAAGGCTGCTGGGTGTATGGGAAAACTCAAGAGGATTGGAGTTTTAGTTGCTATACTTCCCCTGGGAGGATACTGTGAAGGATTTACATTATACCAAATCTCTGCATTAACCTTGGCAAAAGAGACAGTTGACAAATACGATGTTGTTGATGCCGGCATTCAAAGGCACATATGATTGCAGTGTGGGAGACTGCCTCTCTGGTGCCAGAATCAAGGGAGTCAATCATCAGCTACAGAACACTGCTAATTGGTAACAACACAATGGTTAATTTTGCATTAGAGTGACAGACCAACAACTGAGTCAAGAAGTGTGGTGCTGGAAAATCACAGCAGGTCAGGCAGCATCCAAGGAGAAGGAGAATAGATGTTTCAAACATGAGTCTGATAAAGGGCTCGTGCCCGAAACGTCGATCCTCCTGCTCCTCAGATGCTGCCTGACCTGCTGTGATTTTCCAGCACCACACTCTTGACTCCAATTGGGATCTCTGATCGGCACAAACAAGTTGAACCAAAAGGCCTGTTGCTGTATGACTCTATGACTATCTGTATTTGTGTATGTGGATTCCTGATGAAGGACTTATGCCCAAAACATCGATTCTCCTGCTCCTC
>NW_025124261.1:0-1079 GCF_004010195.1 Chiloscyllium plagiosum | reverse complement strand
AATATCTCCTTTCTCTGAAACTCTGTCCCCTTGTTCATGATTCCCCCATTACCTGCGGTTGAAAAATCCTCTCACTATCAATGTCAAGCCCTTTCTGAATCTTGCATTTTTCAACAATATCACTCCTAATTTTTCTGAAATTTAATAGTTACATGTTTAGCCATTATTGATGAGTCAATAACTTCATCCCAGGAATCAGCTGAGTAAATCTATTTTGATCTGCTTCCAGTGTTAGTATATCCTTTCTTAAACATGGAGACCACATATTTACACAGTATTACAGGTGAAGTCTCACTAACACCCTGTACAGTTGTAACTAATCTTCACAATGTTTAACTCTGACTTCCTAGCAATAAAGGTCAAAATTCTATTTACCTTCTTAATTACCTGCAGCCCATTCATGCTAACTATTTGTGATTCATGCACAATGACACCTAGATCCCTCTGTGCTCCACTGTTTTTGGAATCTGTCTCTACTGAAATAATAGTCTGCCTTTGAACCAATGTGCATGATTGCACACTTATCTACATTAAACTTTGTCCACTATGTTTTTGCTGACACAGTAAACCTATCCATATCCTCTTGCAAACTCCTGTATCCTCTTCACCACATGCCCTTCCACCTAGTTTTATATTGTCAGCCATTTTGAGTACTTTACACTCTGCCCAGTCCTCCGAGTCATTAGCGTGGATAGCAAATAACTGAGCCCTGAAGGTTGATCCTTGTAGAACTCTACTAAGTATGCCTTTCTAACCTGAAAAAATGATACATTAATTCCAATTCTCTCTCTTTTGTTTGTTAACCAATCCTCAATCTATGCTGATTCGTTATCACCAACTCTTGTGGAATAACTTCTTATGTGGTAACTCATTGAATATTTTTTGGAAATCTAAATATACTACAACTATCAGTTCCCCTCTATCAATTCTGCTTGTTAAATCCTCAATTATTTCTGCAAAATTTGTCAAACAAGATTTCCTTTTCACAAAGCAATTTTAACTCTGTTTTAGTGTGTTAAGCTTTTCTAAGTGTACTGCTGTTTCTTCTTGCAACATTTTCCCAATGTTAGGCTAACTCT
>NW_025124260.1:0-1079 GCF_004010195.1 Chiloscyllium plagiosum | reverse complement strand
ACTCGTTGGACTCAAGGATCTGTTTCTGTGCTGGTTGACTCTAACTGTTCTATACTGGTCTTAAACCATTTTATTTCCTTCCCCCACAACCATCCACTTCTTTGTTGTTCAAAAGTCAGATAAACTCAGCTTTGAATATATTTAATGGCCTCCTACCTGCACAAAGACATTCCCACTTCTGAACTCAATTCCTCTTGCTGATATACCACTTGCCTTGCTGATTGCTTGCTGCACCTGTCTGACAACTGGCATTGACTGGAATAGAAGGATGCTGATGCCCCTTTGTACATCCACACATCATTCCTGACGAAAGACTCGTACCCAAAACATCGACTCTCCTGCTCCTTGGAAGCTGCCTTGCCTGCTGTGCTTTTCCAGTGTCACACTTTTTGATTCTGATCTTTAACACCTGCAGTCCTCAGCTTCACCCACATCCCAATATCACCATTTAAACAATGCCCCTCCTTTCTGTTTTTTTCCCCAACTGCAAAGGATATAACTTCACATTGTGGTATTGGATTTGCCATGTGTTTGCCAATTGACACACAGTCCTGGACCAACATTTCCCGAGTCTGCTCCTTCCTGGATTCAATCCGTTTCCTTTCAGTTGCTGCAAGTCAGCAATTGAAGCCCACAATGAAGAAAATGGCATGAGAACAGAGAGTGCCGTACTCTCAGATGTTGGACAGAAGAAGGAAGTTGCAGTCTGGGGTGAAACTCAAACTTCATTCAGAGAGGGAGGTGCAGGACAACTCCCGCATTCAGACAATAGGGGATGTTCTGATTGGCAGGATGACTACCGAACTTCCGGTTCTCCAGCAATGCCCCAGTGGCTAAAGGTCGCGCCCCGTTTCAGCGGAAACTAGGAGCATGAGCACTTTTTTGCTGACAAAAATAACAAGCGCCGTTCTTGCTAACACCGAGGAGCCCGTGCAGTATGCTCTGTGGAAATGCTGCTATTATTGACAAATTTTGAGGGTGCAAATGCCAAAAGTAAAAAAAAGGGTAGACCCACAATTTACTTTCCTCCGTGGCTCGACATAACCACGCATGCTCCTCACTATTTTTGCTAGTTACCG
>NW_025124259.1:0-1079 GCF_004010195.1 Chiloscyllium plagiosum | reverse complement strand
CCACTGATCCAGAATGCCCCCAATTTCATCCCATCCAAACTGTTCCCGTATTATCACTTTAGTTCCTTTCCCGATCTTATGTGCCAAGAAAATGTCAGGTGTCAGTCAATGCTTGAAAAAAAACGAATCAACCACTATTACAACATTATTCTGACTTTATATCAGAGATCTCTCTGTCTATTTGTTCCTTGAGTTCTCTTTAAATATTGCAGCATCGATAGTGCCATTCAACTAAGGTGATTTTTTTTATTACTTTGAAAACACAATTTCTTTTGAAAAAAAAAAGCTCTCACCCATAACTTAAAAAAAAAGATTTGTTTTTGTTTATTCGCTCCGAGAATGTAGGTATTTTCCCAGAAGGCAGTTGAGAGTCAGCCATATTGCTGTGTGTCTGGAGTCATATGTTGGCTAGACCAGGTGAGGTTGATCGTTTCCTTCCCTGAAGGACATTATTGAACCAAATGTTTTTTTTTTCTTCTTACAATCGACAATCGTTTCATGATCATCATTAGACTTTTCATTCTAGATTTTATTGAATTCAGATGACCCCATCAGCCATGTTGGGATTCTAACCCTCATCCTCGGAACATTATACATACTACTCGTCTGTCAAGAGTGCCATTCGGCCATTGCCTCCCTTTTTACTAAGGTTCAAAACAAAAAGGTCAGTCATTTTACGTGTACAATTTGAGATTACGCACTGAAACGTCCATGTATCGGCCTCTCCGAAAGGTCATCTCACAGAAGTCGGTGTGGGGGGAGAAAATATTTCACTTTTTTGGAATTTTATTTTATATTTTTGAGATAAAAGAAACAAAACATGAATCGAAATGAAAATCTTATATCACAGACATGTAATCCCTGAAACTGGAGGGTGGATTACAGAGTTTGGGAGGGATGTGAGATTTGAGGGACATTACAGAGAAAAGGAGGGCTGTGACGCTCGAGGGGATCATTGTCCAATCATCGCCGGTGTACATGGACTGCAGCATTTCAGGAAGGCAGTTTCCACCACCTTTCCCCAAGTCAAATAAAATGGCCAATATATACTGGTCTGTGCAGCAAAGGCAACCCACAGC
>NW_025124258.1:0-1079 GCF_004010195.1 Chiloscyllium plagiosum | reverse complement strand
AGGAGCAGACTGAACAACGAGCTGCAATCATTACTCACTGTTGAAATCCTTCACACAGCCATCACCGTCCGGAAACACCTTCACCAAAGATCCTTTCAGGTCCTTCATGATGGCTCTGGAGCTGAAAAGGGAGAAAGAGAAAGACGTCTTTTCGAGGGGCTCCTGAACACAATGTACACTGTGTATTCCCCATTAATGACACTCCATCCGTCCACATTGAACTTATTGTTGAAGCTGCAGCCCAGCTCCTGTTCCTATTCTGAATGTTCCAGTCAAGGAGACAGAGAAGGATCCAGTACAGTAGGAGGCTGTTCACTCCCTTGTGTCAGTGCTAGCTGTTTACTAATTCATTCACAATGAACCTCTCCATTGAATGTCTCTTGTTGGGAAGTGATTGAATCTGTTTTTTAGAGATAGAATGTCTGACAAATATGAACTGATTCGAGAAAGTCAAAATGGATTTTCTTAGGGTTAAACACCTTTAACTAACCTGGTGACATTTTATTAAAGAGGTGAGATAAGGGAATGTCAATGGGTATTGTTCACATGAACATCCAGAAGGCATTCAAGAAAGTTGCACACAAAATTTACAATGTTATAATGAGAACAAAAAGATGGCAGTATAATTAAATACATATTCAGGACTTTTGTACACAAAGGAAGACTCTAAAACATCCCCAGATTGTTGTGTTCACAGGGTCTACAGCAAGGGAGGAACTGGAGAAAATCAGTTTTTAAAAGGAAATGATTTTGGGAAGATTGATGGGATTAAAGTTTGATAATCGACATCCTAGGTATTCAGGAAATGGCTCAAAAACTTTGGAAACATTGGTGATCATCTTCCAAGATTCTATTGATCCTGGAACAGGTCATTCAGATTGGAGAGTTGCTGATGTAACCTCACACTTAAAATGGGAGGGAGAGAAAAAACATGGAATTTTAGACCAGTCAACCTGATATTGATATTGGGGAAAATACTTGAGTCCATTATAAAAGATTTAATAGCTGAGCGAATGAAAAACAGTGTCAGGATTGGATCGAGTCAACATGGATTTTGGGAAGGGAAATCATATTTAACA
>NW_025124257.1:0-1079 GCF_004010195.1 Chiloscyllium plagiosum | reverse complement strand
CTGATTTGCAGTTGTTCCTGGGCGTGTAATATCATACTGCAGCATATTGTAGATCTTCAGTAAGAGTGTCAATACTGCACTACAGAGGTCCATTCAGCAACTTGAGTCCATGTGAACTCTTCGTCGAGTTATGCAGTCTGCCCCATAACCCTGTTGGTTTACAGTTACATGTAGATCTACACAAAGGTCTTTGGGATTGAGAGGAAAGAATGTTCCACAGTAACTAGATTAACGTTCAGATTTTCTATCATGGACTGACTGTGATGACCTTTGCAATCACTTCACTGGAATATTACAAGAGAAGAACTTAGTGGCCGAAATCTCAGACCAAACATCACATCAAAGTCTGACAGTCACTTGTTTCACGAGGATGTGTATATTGATGGCCTTGAAAACAAAGGGGAGAAGGTCTGTCTGCTTAGTTAGGTTTTAAACGTCAGTGTGACTGGAAACTCAGAGTCTCACATACCCACACACCCGAGTAGTGACTGGAACAAGCTTTACAGACTGAATGAGAGTGTTCCAATTATCAGAGGGTTCACCAGTAACACCACACACATGCTGTAAGCGTGAGCGAGTTTTCAACAGATTGTTAAGGTCTGAGACAGACGAGGGCACCTGCACCATGGAGAAACCGTGGAAATGTGGGAGTGTGGGAATGGTTTCCCTTCGCCATTTGCGCTGGAGATTATTGGCGTTTGCACACCGAGCAGCGGCTGTTCACCTGCACTCAGTTAAACCACCTCCTGGCCCACCAGTGGGTCCACACCAGCAAGAACCCGTTCATCTGCCCCGTGTGTGGGCAGGGCTTCACTCAGTCACACCACCTGCTGCCGCACCAGCGGATGCACACCAGGGAGAAACCGTTTTCCTGCTCCGTGTACGGGAAGGGCTACACCCAGTCGTATCACCTGCTGCTCAGTTTCTGCGTCCACACCGGGGAGAAGCCGATCACCTGTCCCGTGTGGTGCAATATCTTCTATGATTCCTTCACCCTGCGCAAACACCAGCACATCCACACCAAGGAGCGGCCGTTCACCTGTCCCGTGTGTGGGAAGGGCTTCACCCAGTCGTACAAC
>NW_025124256.1:0-1079 GCF_004010195.1 Chiloscyllium plagiosum | reverse complement strand
AGGAATTAGATACATTCTTTTATTAGCGAACTGCAGAAAATATATAGGAGATACTGTGATTATTGGAATGAACAACAAATGGAAGCATATCTAATGTTGAATTGAAAGGCAACTCTTTCGATTCTTAGATATTTCCTAATCAACATTCAGAGCTGCTCTGGCACAGCCCTATGCAAGGTGGGAATAGAAATTGTACCCGCTGATCTGGGAACAGAGACACTCCCATAGTTGCAAACGATTCATTCATAACATTACCAACAAAGCTGGGCAGGGCTGAAACTAATCAGATGTTTATTCTGATGATTGGATTGAAATTAAATGGTTAGATACTGTGTGTAATCTACTGAAAATTCAGTAGCAATTTACAATAATGATGGGAGTTAACAAATGTCTTAATTAAACATGATTTTTACGATCACTTGTGGAACGACACATTGACAGAATTGTGTGATTACTGTGCATTATAAATAAAAATGAATACAATTATTCTATATGTTCATAAGTTTCTCGTTTCCTGAAATGCAAATTAAAATGTTTTTGATCTACACGGAAATTGAAACAAAATGATGAGTTGGTCAGTCAATGTGCCTATTCAGCTGAAGACAACTTTCATTCCTTCTGAAAATGTACGATTTCTAAGAAGTCACCATTTCCTGTGGTTGTTTAATGAAATAAGAGAGATGCCAGCCCTTGTTTGTGTGCTTCAAATCATTCATGGGGATTTAAATTATTTTGCACATGAAAAATATTCAATTGTTGTTGTGATAAAAAACACAATAAATGATAACATTGAAGTGATTTCCAATCATACCAATTCAAAAGTGTTTCCAGGTTTAAAATGAAAAGCAATATTCAGAATGATTTAGAGATTGTACATTGCAATGTCTTTGCAGTAGTTATTATAACAAAACATAGTTTCACATGTACACCCCTTACCGAATTGAACAATTATTAGGTATTGGCAACAAATCGATTTGAAAACTTTTATTAATGAATTTAAGAATAATGAGGTATCTCCTCTTGCTATTCAACTGAATAATGTTCAGAAATGAAGAGAAATATTGCAGTGTAAATTAACT
>NW_025124255.1:0-1079 GCF_004010195.1 Chiloscyllium plagiosum | reverse complement strand
TGTCCCTTAGACCAACATTCTTCACCTCCGTAAAAGCTCTCTGTCGCTGAGTCCCTTAGACCAACATTCTTCACCTCTGTAACAGCTCTGGGTCTCGATGTCTCTTAGACCAACATTCTTCACCTCCGTAACAGCTCTGTGTCTCTGTGTATTTTAGTCCAACAATCTTCACCTCTGTAACAGCTCTGTGTCTCTATTTCCCTTAGACCAACATTCTTCACCTCTGTAACAACTCTGTGTCTCTGTGTCCCTTAGACCAACATTCTTCACCTCTGTAACAACTTTGTGTCTCTGTGTCCCTTAGACCAACATTCTTCACCTCTGTAACAGCTCTGTGTCTCTTTGTCCCATAGACCCACATTCTTCACCTCTGTCCCATCTCTGTGTCTCTGTGTCTCTTAGACCAACACTCTTCACCTCTGTAACAACTCTGTGTCTCTGTGTCCCTCAGACCAACATTCTTCACCTCTGTAACAACTCTGTGTCTCTATGTCCCTGAGACCAACATTCTTCACCTCTGCAACAACTCTGTGTTTCCATGTCCCTCAGACCAATATTCTTCTCCTCTGTAACAACTGCGTATCTATGTCCCTTAGACCAACCTTCTTTGCCTCTCTAACATCGTCCAATTCCAGACATGCCTCTTATTATGCAATCTTCTTCAGACCTTGTAACTTTCAGTGGTGTCTTATGTTATATTTTACAAATCGTGCATGTTGCAATTCTTAAGAATATAATCACGAATGCTTTATCGTGGTTTTAACTGATAAAATATCGATAAGATTAATATCTAATCAGTGTTATATTTATGTGGGAGGCAATTAATATCAACTTCGGTTCAAGTCATCCGTATGTCATGGTTTTGTAGTTAAGGTTTGGGAAAAAAGTGATCTTTTCATTCTTATATTTCATTTTTTCCTTAAGGGGGGAGGTATTGTGTACGTGTCGAGATACTCTACCTTTAAGAAAGTTGTCAAGCTCGCAAAATTTCCTAACAAAGCACAAAGTGTTCTGAACAAGCGAAAAATGTAACATCTCGTTGACATAAATAGAGTGACTGGGTTGCCATGAGACAAAAA
>NW_025124254.1:0-1079 GCF_004010195.1 Chiloscyllium plagiosum | reverse complement strand
CTCTTCGCAAGATCTAAAATATTTCGGATATGAGCACCAAATATCATCATTCACATTTATGTTCATTAAAGAGTGAGAGGTTAGGAAGTGCTGTTGTTTAAACAGACCTGGATGTGCTTGGCCATAAGTCACAAACACAATTTTTACGCAGTAGGAAGTAAATGATACGTGGCTCTTCATACAAAAATTTTTAAGTACCAGAGTAAATGTACCTTTCCCAATTGTAGTGTTTTGTTGAGAGACTGTTAGATGTATTGTGTACAGATTTAATCAGCAAATGGTTTTCACCAGACTAAACCCTGGCATGATGCTACCATGAGGGGAATGTGAAGAAACTTCTGCTTAATAAAGTGTGTTAAGGAGTTTGTGAGTTTATATTTTAAAAAGTGATGAACCACATTGAATGTCGAAGGTACAAAATTGCTTTATTAGACCAATTAAAGAAATGCCCAGGCAAATTCACATTTCCTATGCATTGGACTGCAAATATATCCACTGTAAATGTATTGGCTGGTGCCTGTTCTAGTCGAGGAGAGATCTGAACGGTAACAGCATGTAGATTGTGGTATTTGAGGGTGGTGGTGGTGGGAGGTTCAGCAGGTTACAGTATTGCAAACGGTCAACGCAGCAGAATCATCTAGCCTGCGAAAAGAAACCATGCATCATTCTCCCTCAATACTAACTTCACGAGAGCAATGGGTGATGGGAGATGTGACCAATAGCCAACGGTGCAAACATTCAATCCAGTCCAGTGGTTTTTGTGAACTGAAGGAACCATACTGAAAGGGGTTAAATGGAGCTGTTTGTTCAGTGACTGTGATTAATGCCAGTCTCCATGGATCCTAGTTATGTCACTGGATGTTTTCCGTCTCCTATTAGTAAGGGACCTCTTGCAATGGTTTATGCCATTGTAGTAGCAGATGCATAAACTCCAACGCTCAAAGGGATCAGCAGCTGCAGAGACAGAAAAAGGAGATTTAAACATCTGAGAATAGTCTGGAATAATCCATTAATGGATCAGAATCTGAGAACATTAGACTGGAATACTGCAACAATGGACAGGAGTTTATCCGATGGTC
>NW_025124253.1:0-1079 GCF_004010195.1 Chiloscyllium plagiosum | reverse complement strand
ATTTATGTACACATTTGAACTGCAGGTGGAAAGTGGAGCACCCGAAAAAGACGCAGACAAACACGGGGAGAATGTGAAAACTCCACATAGAGAGTTGTCCCAGATTGGAATCAAATCCGGGTATCTGGTGCTGTGCAAACCCGAAAGAACAGACTTGAATGAAGGTGTTGGAAAAGAAAAACGTTCTGCAAGAAAGGAACAGCTCAGATAATTATTCCATTGTCATTGCTCACCTTTTTTTTTTTGCGAACTGACATGCCACTGTGAGGCAGCAGTGCTTACCACTCACCCATAGTGTACAGGGATGTGCACGCTCGGTAGATGTGCCATGGGAAATGTGATATTACCGGTTAGGCATGGAAAATTTTCGTGGGTTTACAGGGATGTGCGTTCTGGATGGCATGTTCTTCTGAGTGTCAGTTCAGCCTCGATGAGCTAAGCAGCTTCCGTAGTAATTCAATGATTCTTTAGACATTAAAATAATCAGACCTTCATATCAGTGGATTTGTCGAAATTCCGAGTTCCACGTTTTTGGAATCTAGGTGGAAACCGGAGCACCTGGAGAAAACCCGTATAAGCAGGGGGGAATGTGCAAACTCCACTCAGACAGTGCCCGGGAGTAGAATCAAACCCAGGCCTCTGGCGATGCGCTAACCCCAGAGAACAGATTGAATGAGGAAGTTGGAAACGAAAAGCGTTCTGCAAGGTACGAACTGCTCAGATAATTGGTGCATTGTTTGTGCTCAAGACTTTCTTGCGTGGACTGACCTGGCACTGTGAGGCAGCAGTGCTAACCACTTAGCGTTCAAGGGTGTGTACGCTCGGTGAATTTGCCATGGGTAATGTGATATTACTGGATAGGCATGGGAACTTCTCGTGAGTTTCCAGGGATGTGGGCTCTGGATGGTATGTTCTTCTGAGGGTCAGTTAAGCCTAGATGAGACAAGCGGCTTCCGTAGTTAGTCAATGATTCAATGGACATAAAAATATTCAGACCTTCGTATCAGTATATTTGTCGAAATCCCGAGTTCCACGTATGAAAGAATATTAATGTATCTACAATTACCTGCCTTGGCTTA
>NW_025124252.1:0-1079 GCF_004010195.1 Chiloscyllium plagiosum | reverse complement strand
GTAAACACAGAACAGGATGCTTGCAAGCAGCAACAGTATACTAGCAGAGGAAATGATCGGAAAAACAGCAAATGTACAATATCAGTACTCAGCGAACAATGACAGGCATGTGGGAACTGATAATGAATTGAATCTTCAACTTCGATGTCTTCAGAGGCTGTGGAGATCCTTGAATGAGAATGTTGAAAACTGAGATTGATAGATTTCGCCAAAATATCAAAGTCTCGGGGGACAGTACAGGATATTGTTGAAATTTCAGCAGCATTTTAGCTTAACATCGGCGACTTCACCAGCTTCCTCAAGGCCATAACCAGTGTTGCAGATAATCACACATAATCCCAGTTCACAGCCTCGGATTCAGAGAAACTGCGGCACAGCCTCCCAGATCCAACCGGGAATGGGAATGGGATGAGTGCACGATGTTACTCTCTGGTTCCAGTGATGCAATAGGTGACAGTTCGGTCCTTCTATGATGGTATAGAGGAGCAAGAAATTCCTCATGCTCCTGATCAAGGGAATAGTTGTCCCCGTTTATACTCTCATAGCGATTTATAGTGCATCTTGCTAAGACAGCTGAGTGGCATAATTGGAGCGTGTTGAGCCGTTAACCTTGCATTGGTGGGTTTAACAGATGAAATTGCTGTTTGGATCTGTGTTTTCGACACTGGCGGTGGCAGCTGCATTTGCTTGCATCAGCTCAGAATCAGTTTCTTCCACACAGTCAAGACTTCAACCTGGAGAAGGTGGTGTTGGGTGATATTTTGAACTGGTTGTCCTTGGGGGCTGGGACACGGAAAAGGTGATGTTTAAGTTCGACGAGTAAAACCTGGAATGCAAGCCTGACCTCTGAAACAGAGATAATAACTTTAATTTCCTACATCGCATTCATTCATGTCCCTTATGCAGAATCTTCCCCAGTCCTGCCTGCGAGAGACTCCAGGGCCAGAAAAACATGAGCTGACCCTTAATTCAAGAATCCCCATCGTTTGTGGAAGCAGGATAGTCGGCCCTTCCAGTCCAGTCAGGACTGGAAGGGCATCCCACCGGACCCCACGGTATTCCCTATCCCATAAACCTGC
>NW_025124251.1:0-1079 GCF_004010195.1 Chiloscyllium plagiosum | reverse complement strand
CTAACCTACAACTAACCAGAGTGTATATTTAAGCCTTTTACATGCTCGGAATGTGTTAACATCAAATGTAATAAAACCCATATTCATGCGGGATTCCTCTCCTAAGGGACCCCGGACCAGCCAGGTTCGTAATCTCAATTAAATAAAAGCTCTTGTTAGGATAGCCGAAATATCTGTATTTTGGTAATTCAAGAAGGGCTGCCATATTTTATAAAATAATTCGGTCTTTCGGTGCACCATATTTTTAAGGAAGTCAAGGGGAATACATTCCATAATTAATCTGTGCCAATTTGAAAGTCCAGGGGGGCCCTCAGCCACCCAGTTTACCAAAATATTTTTCCTTGCACAGAAAAAGAGAATAGAAAATAGTCTCTTCCCGTACATGTCCAGGGAGGGAAAGTTCGAAAAGCCCAAAAGGAGAGATACAGGGTCCACTTTAATTTCCGTTTCTAAAATTTCTGTCAGGGTACTTGCTACTTTAGTCTAATATCTAGGGATCTTATGACAGGTCCATAGGCAATGTACAAGAGTGCCCACCTCTATTTTACATTTTGGACACATCGGAGATGCTCCTGCCTTAAATTTTGCCAATCGAACCGGTGCTATATGGGCCCGATGAAGTATCTTCAGCTGGATAGCCTGGGTTCTGTTACAGATAGTAATTCTTCTAGCGTTATCTCAAATATCATTCCATGTTTCTATAGAGATTTCTAGTCCCAAATCCTGATCCCATGTTTTAAGCAGATTATCCATATCTCCCGATACTTCATAGTGTAGTAAATGATAAATAGTACTGACGGAAGATACCCCCACTGGTCGTAGGACACTACATTCTCTATCTGATTTATAAAGACTATCTAATAACGTAGTCTTCTTCTGTATATAGTCTCAAATTTGGAAGTATAGAAAGAGGTCTCCATTAGGTAATCCGAATTTCTGACGCAGCTATAAAAAAGACATCAGGACCCCATCTTTAAATAGATCCCCTAGACATGAGATGCCCCTGGATCTCCAGAGTTTAAAAGTGGCATCTGTTAACCCCGGTCGGAATCCCCATGCTCCCACTATCGGTGCATAGG
>NW_025124250.1:0-1079 GCF_004010195.1 Chiloscyllium plagiosum | reverse complement strand
CTCCTCACAACCAGCTCTGCTCTGAGAAAAAGATCATTTTGAAAGTCTTGTGCTCACTGAAATTTCTTGCCTGTTTTTAACCGTTCGGTGAATGGAATAGTTCCACTGCAAACATTCAGCACAAACTTTCAGTAAAAGCCACTCAATGCGGGGAACCGTAGTACTGCTCGTTTCGTCAACAATGTGTAAAAGTCGCCTGTAACTTTCGATTTCGCATCCCGTGGGGCTATTTGTCCGTGTTCAAAGACGTTTCCCAGGAAGGTCAATTTGGCTTTGGCAGATTCACTTTCAGCGAGGTTTACAAACCAGTTTGACTTCCGAATTCGATCAAAAAAGCCAGATAAATGCTGTAAATATTCCATCCACGAGAGTTTGAAAGTCACCAGGCACAATATACACCAATCAGTTGCGTATTCGGCAATGACCCTGTCAGTTAACCTCTGAAATGTGGCTGAAGTGTTTTTCGTACAAACGGCATTACTTTAAATTTCTGCAGGCCAGTTGGCGTTACAAATTTGCCTTTGATCTTTCTGTCAAGGTTCCCTACCAGTAACCTTTGAGGAAGTCCAACTAAGAAATGCAAGTTGCTCCTCCAATCTTTTCCACACAGTCCTCCAACTGCAGATATGTATACGCATCAGTCTTTCTAACAACATTGATTTTGTGGTAGTCCACACATAACTGTTGGGTATTATCTGGCTTTGGCACCATGATCATGGGTGAAATTTATTCATTGAAACTCACTTCGGTTATGCCATATAGGTGCATACGTGATATCTCCTTATGAACTTGTACAACTTTAAAGGGTGATGCCTGCAAGGATGTTACAGAGTCAGAACAGCATCTCCTATTTTTACATCATCTACAATTAGATTATTAATTCCCAGTATATTTCAGCAGATCTTCCCATGCAAGAGTAATAACTCTTTCGATTTTCTTCTGGAAGATAACTGAATAACTTTTTGGACAACTTTTGCATTGTCCAATTTTATTTCAGGAACGTCCAATGCAGAATTCCCTGACATTGGTTCTTCCCAGTGTGTCGCAGTCAATAACACATTCTACTCTTGCGTTCGTTC
>NW_025124249.1:0-1079 GCF_004010195.1 Chiloscyllium plagiosum | reverse complement strand
ACCGACCCTGAAGGTACAATCTTTTGTTTTTTTGTGGCTGTCGTACCCATGGTCCCAAATTCTGACACCTGTCGCTGGATGCCTTCGCCAATGATCCGTGAGGAAAAGAGCCTTCCACATCAAAAATAAACATGGTTTACTTAGCGTCACAGATACTTAAAAAAGTTTAAAGTGACAGCACATCTGTGACCATTCCAATAAAATTCACACAATAACAACTGATCAGGTTTAACCAATCTCCTGAACCAATCCTTCTCTTATGATTAGTCAGGACCATCGCGGTGTATGTGTGCTGTGCAGTGCAGCATATCTCCAGCAAGAAAATCGGTGTTAATAGGATTAACATGGCTACTTGCTTCCTGGGTGAGTGAATCGCTGAAGGAACCTATCGCTCTCTGTCATGCATCACGGGTCATGATTCGTATTTTCCAGCCTTCACTGTTAAATCTTCTTTTTGTATTACCTGCAAGCCCGTCGGGATACTGTGCAAATCCGACCCCAGTCTCACTATGAGATCCCGAGACATCAGATATACAGAACAAGATTCTGATAACAGAAATGAGAATTGGAATTTCTCCGCATTACTGGTTTCGCACAATATGGGTGCGGTAAATCTCTCGCGTGTCACGAATCGTGACGCATCCATTAAATTGAGGAAGCTTCCGTTCATCTTTATTTGCGTCGACTCTCTGAACTGCCTTGATTTATGAACTGAATATGTTGCCCTTGTATCTTCCAAAAAAGTAAGAGGTGCACCTCCCACATATAACATAGATGTAAGCATTGACTTATATGCATCATCGTTGTACTGAAAATGTAGTTCACGCTTCGGTAACTCAGTGCTCAGTCGAGAGGTGGGACATGTTTCAGTGCCCATAAGGTTAGTAGTAGAGCATAAGCGAGTATTCGTTGCCAAGCATAAAGCAAAGAGGTTTACCTATAACTTTGGGGCTGCCCACCTCCAACTCAGCCTTCCTCCAATGGTCACCCTGCTGCCCAGCCTCCAGAGCCAATTGAGGCTGTCTGGGCGTGCACTGCCTTACTCAGTGGTCCATTGCTCTGCAAACAAAGCACCAGCC
>NW_025124248.1:0-1079 GCF_004010195.1 Chiloscyllium plagiosum | reverse complement strand
AGTCAGTGACAGGGATTGAACCTCAGTCAGTGATCGAGATCGAATCTCATTCAATGTCAGGGATTGAATCTCAGTCAGTGACAGGTATTGAATTTCAGTCAGTGACAGCAATTTAAACTCCGTCAGTGACAGTGATTGAATCTCAGTCAGTGACAGCAATTTAAACTCTGTCAGTGACAGGCATTGAATCTCAGTCAGGGACCCGGATGGAGATACAGTCAGTGACAGGGATTGACCCTCAGACAGTGACAGGGATTGAATCTCATTCAGGGACAGGCATTGAATCTCAGTCAATGACAGGCATTGAATCACAGTCAGTGACAGGGATTGACCCTCAGTCAGTGACAGGGATTGACAATCAGTCAGTGATTAGGATTGACCCTCAGACAGTGACAGGAATTGAATCTCAGTCAGTGACAGGGATTGAACCTCAGTCAGTGACAGGGATTGAATCTCAGTCAGTGACAGGGATCCAATCTCAGTCAATGACAGTAATTTAAACTCTGTCAATGACAGGGATTGAATCTCAGTCAGTGACAGGCAGTCAATCTCAGTCAGTTTGAACCTCAGTCAGTGACAGGAATTGAATCTCAGTCAGTGACAGGCATTAATTCTCATTCAGTGACAGGGATTGACAATCAGTCAGGCACAGGGGTTGAATCTCAGTCAGTGACAGGGATTGTATCTTAGTCAGTGCCAGTCATTGATCTCCCTCAGTGACATGAATTTAATCACAGTCAGTGACAGGCGTTGAATCTCAGTCAGTGCCAGGGATTGAATCTCAGTCAGTAACAGGGATTGAATCTCACTCTGTGACAGGGATTGAATCACAATTTGTGACAGGAATTGAACCTCAGACAGTGACAGAGGTTGAACCTCAGTCAGTGACAGGAATTGAATCTCAGACAGTGACTTGGTTTGAACCTCAGTCAGTGACAGGAATTGTCCGTCAGACAGTGACAGGGCTTGACAATAAGTCAGTGACAGGGATTGAATCACAGTCAGAGACTGGAATTCAAACTAAGTCTGTGACAGGGATTGAATCTCAGACAATAACAGGGATTGACCCACAGTCAGTG
>NW_025124247.1:0-1079 GCF_004010195.1 Chiloscyllium plagiosum | reverse complement strand
GCCTATCCGGGTGGTGGAATTCCCGATATCCGTTCCCTCACACCCCTCCCCTGCCCACCCTGGCCATGTGGGGAGGACCCTGGTACGAGCCGGAGAGCACTGGGATGCCTCGTGTGGAGATTCTGAAACATCCACGTCCCACCGACCGAGTAAGGAACAATGTTCAGTGAAGGGCAATTCTCACTTTAAACCCACTGGAAGCTCCGTTTCCCCCCGGCACAACTTAGAAGCCGTGGCCCTGATTCCATCTCCCTTTTGTGTCGAGCTGGTACAAATGGAATCTCGGTGGGCAGGAGGGTGGTCTCACAACGCATCGTCACCACCACCTCCCAGGTAGGGAGCACGGAGGCTCCCTCCTACACCTCCTCCTGTAAACAGCTCAGATACTGAAACTAACCTGTGACAGTTACTGCTCTCCCCACTTGTCCTGACATCTTCAACAATCTGTGCTCATATACACGCAGCGCTCTCTGGTCCTGCAGCTCCATTGTAATGGCACAGCCTGTTTTAAACTGTCTTTCATTGTCTTTCCTACCAAAGTGTATCATCTCACACTGCTCTGCACTGTTCCCCATCTGCCTTACACCTGAACACTACACCAACGTGTGATTGTCCTGTTAGAGCTCCACACTGTCCTCCATAGACTTCACAATTCTTCCAGGTTTGGTGCCATCTACAAACATTGAGATTGCCATAGCTTCACAGTCCCCACCAAACAACTGAAATCCTGCCCCACTCATGAGTGTGAGCAAGTGAAATACTGCTATATTCCCAATACTGCTATGTTTAGTTTAAATTACCAGATGAGCTCAATGTTGTGTCCTAACAAGTGCTGTGTGTGTATCTGTGTGTCTCTGTGTGGGGCAGGTCTGGCAGTCTCTGCGGGGCTTAAAGTGATGCAATGTCACCCTCTGCTGGCCTCCACACGCCACTGCACAGGCATTGGCAGAGGGTGAAAACCAACAGGGATTCATTCAGAGATGGGGAGGGAGAGGGCAGCTGCTTACAGCACCATCCAAACTTATGTCTTATCCATGGACTGATCGAAATGTCCTTTAAACATTGTAACTGTCCCTGAT
>NW_025124246.1:0-1079 GCF_004010195.1 Chiloscyllium plagiosum | reverse complement strand
ATGAATTCATTTTAGAGATAGCTACACTTTATGGAACAGCAAGAATAGATTATTGATGATGACATCGTCTATGTCCTTTATTACTAAGCTTGTCCTCTCAGGTTCCAAAAGCTTTTAATACATTTCTCACAATAATTGCAGCAAAGATGGTGGTCACTCAGCCCATCATCTCTGCACCAGCTCAGAATGAGCAACGTACCCACTCTTATTCTGCTGTAACTCCCTGCAACCCCACTCATTTTGTTATGTGTCTGTTTGTAATTCTGATTATCCTGTTCAGATATAAACAATCTTAACAACCTGTATAGTCTGTGATTAAACAGTCTATCTGTAAAATATGATTCCATCCATCAAATTTGAAATTGCCTTTTCTATTCACATTGTCATTCAGCATTCCATCTCCCAAATGTCATCTGTTCTCTCACTCTGCATTGCAGTTCATTCCATTTGTGAGAAAGAGTGAGGGTTGAATAATCGTGACTGGGAGATATTACATTACTCCCCTCACGTCTGCTCAGCTACTGGCTCCAGTCCGTTCTGTCTCCCAGCCAATATCATATCCTTTCCATCCCTGACTCATTAATCCACGATTTATATTGAACAACATTGTAATGGACCAGGCTAGACCCCGTCAAAACATTTTTAAGCAGATACCCCAGACAGTAACTGTGGTATTTGAAGATACGTGTGAAGTGCATACTCGATGAGTGAATTAGCTGACCAAGTTTTGAACAAACAGAACTTATTGACAAAATTACAGAATGAAACACAATAAATCGAAAATAGAATGCTCCAATAATGTAACCTTTCCAGACCTGACAGGCAATCCTGACTTAGTGATGCTCTTCCAAGCTACTTGCAACAATCCCAATAAACAAACCCCTTAGCACAAAGAGTAAAAATGACGCAAAAAGCTTGTGTGTTACGAATTCAGAAGGGCAGACGGAGGGGTCAGCGTCCAGTTTCAACAGTGACCCTGACTCAACTAACCCCCGAATTGAACTGACCTGCTCAGACAGAGGGCTGGCCATGCAATCTTGATTGTATCTTTAAAAAAATATTTGATACCCATCTGCCTG
>NW_025124245.1:0-1079 GCF_004010195.1 Chiloscyllium plagiosum | reverse complement strand
TGGAATAGAATATCAAACAAATTTAGTTTAAGCATTTCATCTGTTACAGTGATGACCAGCGCTTTCAAAGCGAGTTGGATTATAGCTGGGCATTGTGCAATTTTAAATTCACAGCATTGACGCTGGCCAGATCCTGCAGAATGGCCCCAAACCTGGCCCTGTTCCAGTTTTACTCTTCAATCTGTGGACATGCTGATCTTTTTCCATAACTATGTTAAAATGAAGACAGTTGTGGGCACTGGACCCAAAGTGCTCTCCGAATGACACTTAGTCACTTGCCCGACCTCGTTTTCTGAGGGGAGGTCCAGTGTTTCACCTGCCTGAGTAGAGTAGGGCCCTCTGCATATTGATTTAGGAACCTTCTTTGGACAAATTTGGAAAATTGCCCTCCGTCCAGGTCTTTTTATACTCGAGGTGGCCCATTCAATACAGGGAATATTAAAATCTCCAGCCTGCACTCCTCTATTATTCCTATAGTTATCTGCAATCTCTCTACACATCTGCTCCTCTGGTATCTGTTGGGTCTACAACAGTCTACAATACAGTCCCAACAAAGTGACCACCCCTCTCTTTTTTCTAACTTCTAACCATGTGGAATTTTAAATGAATATATGTTTTAAAAATTGGTATTAACAATCCATAAATAATTATTGATAAAAATCCAAACACTTGACCTTCAGAGAAAGACAACAGTTCACTCTCATGTGGTCTGCACGACATACCCACAGCAAAGTGTTTGCCTCTCAATTACCCTGTGAATTGGACGAGCCAGCTGCTTAGCTCAAGGGCAGCAAGGGATGGGCAAGAAAGGCTAGTCAGCCACAGACACCCACATCCCATACCTGATTTTAAAAAAAGTCCATTCAGATTGGTCCCAGCACAGTTCCAGTGGAACAATGTCCTGGCCAATTACGTTGGTAGATTTATGGACATGGTTTTAAACTGACAGAGAGGATGCAGGAATAGGCTTCAGGTGAAAGGAGCTTTCCAAATCCAAAGAGAAAACGTGAAGCATCAGAGCAGGACGGGGAATGTGACCGAAGACATCAGAAAGGAACAGGATGGGACAAAGTTTAACT
>NW_025124244.1:0-1079 GCF_004010195.1 Chiloscyllium plagiosum | reverse complement strand
TGAATTCAATCTGTACTTCACCTCAAAATGTCTCCTCCCTGTCCAAACAAATGATTGACTGCTTTCCATTTCAGGCCTTCTGGAACACGTATGGTTCACAATATCCTGTCAATCGTGAAGTGGAAAACATGGGATGGTACCAATGCCTTCCTATGAAGGGCAGATGCCCAAAGATTTGACTCTCCTGTTCCTCAGATGCTGCCCGACAGGCTGTGCTTGACCAGCGCCACACGTTTCGATTCTGATCCCCAGGACGGTCAGTTCTCACTTTCTCCATTACTTCGAGCTGTCCCCTCTGCACACGGAATAAGGAATTAATCAGCAGAAACTCATTGCATGTGGAGCTGACTGTTTAGTTCTGGAAAGTTGCATTTGATGAATACATTTATTAAAAGAGAAATTACAATTCAACAAATATTCATTCTTTCCCAAAGTAACAGTTTTGTTCATGAATTGGGCAGCTTGAGAACAAACAATGAATGACCGACGAACTCCACGTTATAGAGTATTCCACGTGTTATATTCCAGGCTGGATGTCATTTACCTAAATGCTGGGAATATTATCCGACAGACAGATATGATAAGGGGCCAAAGTGAAATAGGGAATTGTGACATTTTTACCATTACAGAGATGTGTTTGAGGGAGGTCAGGGCTGACAACACAATATCCAGTGGTACAAGAACTATAGGCACGACAGGAGAGGTGGTAAAAAAGGAAGTGTTGTTACATTATTAATTATGGAGTCAGTTACTGCAGTAAGAAGGTTCTTCTGATGAGGCTTGGTGGTTAGGGCTCAGGATGAAAACCATGACAGACACACCGTTGGGGATTTATTGTAGACTCCCACATAAAAGAAAGTACAGGAGCTGATATAAAACCAATTTTCTGAGGTGTGTGAAAAAACAAGAGGATCATCATTTTCAGGCATTTCAATTCCAAACATTCATTCAGGCAGTGATAACTTTTTTAGAGGGGACAGATGCCTCGAAAATTATTCCACAGAGCTGCTTATATCAACAATGGGCGGGGCTGTGCTGGGCCTCAACGTGGGGAAAGAAGCCAGTCAGATGTTGCAGGC
>NW_025124243.1:0-1079 GCF_004010195.1 Chiloscyllium plagiosum | reverse complement strand
GCCAAAATTCCATGTGGTTTCTTTATGATCTGCCTTACCTGCATGCTAGTTTTCTGTGACTCATGGATGAGGACACCCAGATCCCTCTGTACCATAGCACCCCGAAATCTCTCCCCATATTGATAATAGGTTGCCTTTCCATTTTTCCAACCAAAACGCATGCCCTCACACTTATTCACAGTTTGGCCTACTCTCCGACATATCTATGGTCATTTATAAGGTTCTTATGTTCTCATTGCAATTGACCATCTTATATCATCAAAATTATTCTTATGTCATCCACAAATTTGGCTAAAGAGCCTTCTATCCCTGTATCCAAGTTGTTAATGTAGATTGTAAATAGCTGGGGGCCAAAGACCTTACCCTGTATCCCACTAGTTACTTCTTTCCATTCAGAAAAGAAACCATTTATCCTGACTCTCTGTCTTCTGTCTATCAGCCAGTCACCTACGCAAGCTCATAAATTACATCCAATCCCACATGATCCAACTTTGGGAATTAACGTTTTGTGTGACACCTAATCAAAAGCCTTCAGGAAGTCGAGGTATATTACATCTACAGGATCCCTATAATCCACTTTGTTCGTTATATCATTGAAAAACTCTACCGAATTAGCCAAACATGGTTTGCGCTTCATGCTGACACTGATGGATAGCGTTTTGACTTTTCAAATGTCCTGACATTGCTTCCTTGATAATTGGTTCTGACCCTTTCCCAACTTTCAACTTCGAGATTCTCTTCACTTTTATCTAGCAGTAGAAACATTTGCTATCCTTTTTGATATTTTGTACTCGTTTTCTTTTGAAATTTACCTTAGCTCTTTTTATTAATGTTTTTCTGTTCTTTTGTTTATGTTTGAAAGTTTCCCAATCTTCTAGCCTGCCACGAGCCTTTGCTTTGGGCATACCTTAGGTTTTGACTTGATATTGTCCTTGAACTCCTTGTTTATCCATAGATGTTTTTACCCCACTTACCATCTCTCTTCCTTACTGGTACATATTTTAGTTGTGAGGAATTGGGTAGCTCTTTAAACAACAGCCACTGTGCATCCACTTTCTTACCATGTAGCTTTCCTGCAT
>NW_025124242.1:0-1079 GCF_004010195.1 Chiloscyllium plagiosum | reverse complement strand
AGTTCCTGTGTGTAAAGAGAACAACAGTTCCTGCGTGTAAAGAGAACAGCAGTTCCTGTGTCTAATATAGAGAACTGCTGTCCCTGTGCAGAACATAGAGAACAGCAGTTCCCATGTATAATATAGAGAATAGCAAACGCTGTGTGTAATATAGAAAACAGCAGTCCCAGTGTCTAATATAGCTGTGTACAATATAGAGAACAGCAATTCCTATGTCTAATATAAGTGAACAGCAGTCCCAGTGTAGAAGATAGAAAACAGCAGTTCCTGTGTATCATATAGAGAACAGAGGTTCCCATGTAAAATATAGAGAACAGCAGACCCCTGTATATAAAATAGAGAACAGCAGTCCATGTGTCTAATATAGAGAACAGCAGTCCCTGTGTCTAATATAGATAACAGCAGTCCCTGTGTATAATATAGAGAACAGCAGTTCCTGTTCATAATATAGAGATCCGCATTTCCTGTGTCTCAAAAAGAGAAGAGCTGTCCCTTTTGCATAATATAGAGAACAACAGTTCCCATATCTAATATAGAGAACACAGTCCCTGTGTCGAATATAGAGAATAGCAGGCACTGTGTCTCATATAGAGAACAGCTGTCCCTGTGTACAATATACAAAACAGCAGTTCCTGTGTATAATATAGAAAACAGCTGTCCCTGTGTATAATATAGAGCAGCAGTTCCCACGTCTAATATAGAGAACAACAGTATGTGTATAATATAGAGAAAAGCAGTTCCTATGTCTAATATAGAGAACAGCAGTGCCTGTGTACAATATAGAGAACAGCAATTCCTATGTCTAATATAAGTGAACAGCAGTCCCAGTGTTAAGTGAACAGCAGTCCCAGTGTATAATATAGAAAACAGCAGTTCCTGTGTATCAGAAAGAGAACAGCGGTTCACATGTAAAATATAGAGAACCGCAGTCCCCTGTATATAAAATAGAGAACAGCAGTTCCCATGTAAAATATAGAGAACAGCAGTCTCCTATATATAAAATAGAGAACAGCAGTTTCTGTGTAAAATATAGAGAACAGCTGTAACTGTGTCTAATATAGAGAACAGCAGTCCCTGTG
>NW_025124241.1:0-1079 GCF_004010195.1 Chiloscyllium plagiosum | reverse complement strand
AAATCCTCTTGTGCCTATTCATCTATCAAAATGCTTTTCAGTTTTTAGATCTGCTGAAGGGAATTGTGTCTCTGAGGAAAATGGAAGAGTCATCAGTTATTGGACACTTGGAATGATTCTTATGTTCGACAGCGTTTGAGAAGATTTAATAGAATTATTGCTACAGTGAGTTCTTCTGTCAGGGGCATCACAGGAGATTCTATGGCAGTGACCATAGATTTAGGATGGTTTGTTGCTTTTCCTATGCTAGGATTAAGAACGTCTGTAAACTTTTCAAGCACGTTGTTAAAGGTGAAATTGAGTAGCCAGAAATTATTGTACTTAGTGGTAGGAATGCTATTTTAGGGAACGGTTAAAGCAGTCCATAATGAATTTAAGAGGGAAGGTCGAAGATTAAAAATAAAGCCTTAAAAGTAGTTATTTCTGATTTACTCCCAATGCCAACCCCAACCGGCAAGGAACAAAAGATTAAAGGAGAAAATTCAATGGCTGAAGAACTACTATGTCGTTGAGGGATTTCGATTTTTGGGAAATAGGAATCTATTTTAGATTAGAAAAGACCAGTTCAGAAATGAATGGTCCATGTAGGGAGATCTCGGACATATATTTAAGCTTAATAACACTGGGGGATTTTAATTTTCTAAAAAAATTGATTGGGACTACCACAGTATTAAAGGGTTGGATGTTGAAAAAATTGTCAAATGTGTTCATGAAAATTTTCTTCATCAATATGTAGATGATCCCCAGGAGATGGGGAATAAAATCCCATTCCTGGTTCACTAGACAGCAACAAACAAACAAAATTGTGTGCACCTCATCTTCATCCAGCTTGAACTCCATCAGCTATTTGTCCACTGTGCCACCGGTTTTGGTGTCATCTACAAACTTACTAACCTTGCCTTCGATATTCTCACGCAAATCATGTACATAAATGACAAACAATGAAAACCCAGAACCTACCGCTGTGGAACACTGCTGGACACAAGCCTTCAGTCTGAAAAGCAACCCCCACCATTACTGTCTGTTTCCTGCCATTGAAATTGCTTGAGAGAAACCCCACAGTTCTGGCAGTATCGGTG
>NW_025124240.1:0-1079 GCF_004010195.1 Chiloscyllium plagiosum | reverse complement strand
CAACCTCACCCACACGAGGCCTTGTTATCACATTGTCTGCTGTTACACACGACTTATTGTTAGCCAGGAAGAGTCTCTATTAATAGTTAGTCACCCTCCGACACAGATTGTTATTCACTCCTTTGTCCCTTTAATGTTCTCCCTCTGAATTGGTGGCAAAGAGAGCAACGTGGACTGATATCCCTGAGCCAGCTGTTTGCCCCATCTCCAGGAACAGGGTTTTCTCCACTGGTGTATAATTAAGCCATTTCTCTGTTGATCTGACGTGAGGAGATTGTGTAAATATAAAATTTTCTAAATCCCCACCTTCCGTTGGTCGAGCTGTGAGTTCACTCTGAATCGCAACACGTGTCACAGCGCACTTGAAGGCCCACCTCAGCTCTGCTGGTTCTTCACAGCAAGTAAATGAGAGACTCTATGCGTATCATTCTCTTGCCTTCTCCCTGTAAATCTCCACATTGTTACTTTGAAATGACCACCGAATTCCCTTTTGTGTTATTGAATCTGCCTCTTTGTCACGGTCAGACAGAGATTTACGGATCCGAACCACTCCCTGTGTGAAAATGTTCTTCCTAATGTCACTTTTACTTTTTTTTCCAATGCCTTGAAATCTCTGCCGATTTTTTGGGAAATTGAAAGGATTCTCATGCCTGCACATGAGGGTAAAGGACTGCGGATGCTGAGAATCCGAGACAGAAAGAGAAACTGCTGGAGAAACTCAGCAGGTTCGGCGGGACCTGTGGGAGAAAACAGAGTTCTGATGTATTGTCTCTGATTCTCTTTCCACCGATGGTGCCTGACCTGTAATTTCTGTTGCTCCTGCAATTTCTGTTTTTGCTTTTAACTGAAAGTTCATTTCATCTTTCGGAATGAAACAACCAGACTCGCCATGTGCAGATATTTAATCCTTTCGAAACCTGTGAAGTGATTGGATTCAAACAAACCCAGCAATAATTCACTCTTTCTTAGCTCCACAGGCAGAGAGACCTGGGAAGTGAAGCTATCAGTGTGGCTCTTTATTCGTGGGCCGAGTGGTTCATGCGATGGACATGAAATCCATTGAGGTTTCCCCATGCAGG
>NW_025124239.1:0-1079 GCF_004010195.1 Chiloscyllium plagiosum | reverse complement strand
ACCCCTAACGCATCTAACCTACACATCCCAGGACCCTACCGGGCAATTTAGCGTGGCCAGTTCACTGCACACCTTTGGACTGTGGGAGGAAACCCACGCAGAGATGGGGAGAATGTGCAAACTCCACACAGAGAGGCTGAACAGGCTGGGGCTGTTTTCCCTGGAGCGGCAGAGGCTGAGGGGTGACCTTATAGAGGTTTACAAAATTATGAGGGGCATAGATAGGATAAATAGACAAAGTCTTTTCCCTGGGATGGGGGAGTCCAGAACTAGAGGGCATAAGTTTCGGGTGAGAGGGGAAAGATATAAAAGAGACCTAAGGGGCAACCTTTTCACACAGAGGCTGATATGTGTGTGGAATGAGCTGCCAGAGGATGTGCTGGGGGCTGGTACAACTGCAACATTTAAGAGGCATCTGGATGGGTATATGAATAGGAAGGGTTTGGGGGGATATGGGCCGGGTGCTGGCAGGTGGGACTAGATTGGGTTGGGATATCTGGACGGGTTGGACCGAAGGGCCTGTTTCCGTGCTGTACATCTCTATGACTGTATGAAGAGAGATTGGATCAAGTTGGGTTATATTCATTGGAGTTTGAGAAGAACTGGCCAGGGTGGGGGGGTGGAAGAGATCTCATTGAAATCTATAACATTCGAACTGGACTAGATGGGGGAAAGGGTGCTCCCGATGACCAGAGGGGTCAGGGGGGGGTCACAGTCTAAGGAAACGGGATAGGTTTGAGAGAGAGAGAGAAATGTCTTCCCCCCCAGAGAGTGGAGAAGCCTGTGGGAATTCTCTGCCGCAGGAAGGGGTAGAGGTCGAAACATGGAATGTTTTCCGGAAGGAGTTGGCTGTGGTTCTCCGTATGTGTGTGTGTGGGGGAAGGAAACGGGAACAGGGGACTGAGTTGGACGATCGATCATGATCACGCGGGATGGAGGAGCACGTCCCGAGGAGGGCAGAGTGGCCTACTCACATTCCTCTCCCAGATGCTTCCCCGTTTGGCGGTATTCCTGGACGGGAAAACCTGACGGTCCCAACAACAGGGTGGGTTGGGGTGGGTATCAAACCCCCCAACATT
>NW_025124238.1:0-1079 GCF_004010195.1 Chiloscyllium plagiosum | reverse complement strand
GAGAGAGAGTAATTCCCCAGCACTGAGAGAGAGTATTTCACCCAGCACCGAGAGAGAGTAATTCCCCAGCTCTGAGAGAGAGTATTTCACCCAGCACTGAGAGAGAGTAATTCACCCAGTAGCGAGAGGAGTGTAAAGCACACAGTACTGAGAGAGACTAATTTACCCAATACAGAGTAATGTACCCAGCACTCAGAGGGAGTAAATCACCCTGCACTGAGAGAGAGTAATTCACCCAGCACAGAGAGAGAGTAATTCCCCAGCACTGAGAGAGAGTATTTCACCCAGCACTGAGAGGGAGTAATCACCCAGCGCTAAGAGACATTATTTCACGCATCACCGAGAGGGAGTAATGCACCCAGCACTGAGAGAGAGTATTTCACCCAGCACTGAGAGAGAGTATTTCACCCATCACTGTGCGGGAGTAATTCACCCAGCACTGAGAGAGCAATTAATCCAGCACTGAGACAGAGTAATTCACCCAGCACTGAGAGAGATTAATTCACCCAGCACTGAGAGGGAGTAAATCACCAAGCACTGAGAGGGACTAATTCTCCAAGCACTGAGAGAGAGGAATTCACCCAGCACTGAGAGAGATTAATGTGCCCAGCACTGAGAGGGAGTAAATCACCCAACACTGAGAGAGGAATTCACCCAGCACTCAGAGAGAGTCATTCACTCTGCACTGAGGGAGTAATTCTCCCAACACTGACAGAGAGTAATTCACTCAGCACCGACAGCACATTATTCATCTGCTACTGAGAGACTATAGTTCAGACCGCAGTGAGAGAAAAATTCACCAGCACTGAGAGAGAGTAATTCACACAGCACTGCGAGAGAGTAATTCATCCAGCACTGAGAGGGAGTAATTCACCCAGCACTGAGAGACAGTAATTCACACAGCACTGAGACAGAGTATTTCACCCAGCACTGAGAGAGAGTAATTCACCCAGTAGTGAGAGAGAGTAATTCACCCACCACTGAGAGAGCAATTAATCCAGCACTGAGAGAGAGTAATTCACTGAGTACTGAGAGAGAGTAATTCACCCAGCACTGAGAGAGATTAATGTGCCCAGCAC
>NW_025124237.1:0-1079 GCF_004010195.1 Chiloscyllium plagiosum | reverse complement strand
TCGTTCCTATCCTACAGTCGGGAGACCAGAATCGAATGCAAGAATCGAAAAGTGGGCGAACCAATGTCTTGTACAGTTACAACATGACCTCCCAAATCCTGTACTCAATGCATTCAACGAGTCAAATGGCCTCTTTCTGCACTGCAGCGATTTGATTTTGTATCAGAGTCAATTTCAGTCACTATCTCTGGTTTATGGTGTGTCAGGGTGGGATCACTGGTACCAGAATTGCTTGCAATACTCCAAGCGTAGCCTAACCAATGTCTTCTACAGTCGCAACATGACCTCCCGACTCCTGCACTCAGTGCACTGACCAATAAAGGCAGGCATATCAAACACCTTCTTCACTATTCTGTCTATGTGCGACTCCCCTTTCAAGGAACTATGAACTTACCATCGAGTCATACAGCATGGTCATGGACCTTTGGTCCAACCAATCCATGCCAACCATAATCCCAAACTAAATCAGTCTTTCCTGCCTGCTGTTGGCCTGTATCCCTCCAAATTTTTCCTATTCATGTACTAAAACAAATGTCTTTTTATTGTACCCGCATCCACAGCTTCCTGAGGAGGTTCATTCCACACATCAACCTGTGTAAAATTAGTATTTGAATGGCAAGCATGAGGTTGAAATGAAATGGTTCATTAAAATAAACAGCTTCTACCAAACCCCCTACAGCATGTATGGTAGCACCTCCAACTCTGGAATCTCTCAAATCGATATTTCCATGGAGTGGAGGGGGGAGTAAAGTGTTGGATTCACAGAGGTGGGGTTTTTCTGAGAGTGGAAAGCTAAAATTATACCCTGTGCTTTGCTTGAACTCAAACTGCATTGACGTGGAGGAGAGCGAAAGGAGTTTGCAAAGTGTCCTCCCCTCCCAATGTGCCGTCCCTCCCCCATTGTGGACGTCACAACGTGGAGGTAGCCCTGTCAATTTCAGAGTGAAACTCCCTCCCTCTGGGCAACATCTGGGAGCATAGCAATGTCTCCCCCTTTCTATTCCTCATCCTGGCAGGGGGAGAGAGAGAGGCGTGGGTGAGGGGTGGTTTTGGGTGGAGACTGTTCACATGTAGCAACT
>NW_025124236.1:0-1079 GCF_004010195.1 Chiloscyllium plagiosum | reverse complement strand
GTACTGAATGCAATATCTCCAAATTTGCAGTAAGCTGGGTGGCAGGGTGTGCTGTGAGGAGGATGATAATAGGCTTCAGGATGATTTGGACAGACTGGCTGAGTGGGGAAGTACTTGGCAAATGCAATACAATGTGAATAATTGTGAGTTTTTTCAAATTGGTCATAAGATCAGGAAGTCAGATTATGATCTGAATGGTGGCAGTTTAGGAAATAGGTGAGGTGCAATGAGACCTGAGTGTCATGGTGGAATAATTGCTGAAGTTTGGCATGCATGTACAGCAGGTAGTGAGGAAAGCTAATGGCACGCTGGACTTCATAGCGAGACAATTTGTGTAATCGGAGTAAGGATGCCCTACAGCAGTTATACAGGCCTTGGTAAGGCCACAGCTTGAGTATTGTGTGCAGTTTTGTTCTCAGTGTCCGAGGCAGGACATTTTTGAGGGAATCCAGTGAAGGTTCACCAGACTGATTCCTGGGATAGCAAGACTGACATATGAGGAAACACTGGAATGACCTGGTTTGTATTTGATGGAATTTAGAAGAACGAGGAGAGAACAGGCGAGATGCAGGGAGAATATACCCAATGTTGGGGAAATCCAGAACTCTGCGTCATGATTCAAGAATAAAGGGTAAACCACTCAAGAATGAGATAAGAAAGAATTTCTTCACTCAGAGTTGTGAACCTGTGGAATTCTCTCCCAGAGGAAGCTGTTGGGGCCAATTTGTTGGATATGTTCAAGTCGGAGCTGGACATGGTCCTTTGTGGATCAAAGGGTGTGGAGAGAGCACAGCAAAGGGATTGCATGATCAACCATGATTGTAATGAATAGTAACGCAGGCTTGAAGGGCCAAATGGCCTACACCTGCTCTAATTTCTATGCTTTTGTGTTTCAGTAAGTTTGCAAATGACACAAAAATCGGAGGCTTTGTGGATGGTGAGTAAAGTTGTCAAAGGATACAGTGAGATTTTGATCAGTTGGAAAGTTGGATGAAGAAATGGCAGATGGAGTTACATCTGGACAAGTGTGATGCATTTTGGGAGGCCACATGCCAATGGAAAGCATACAGTAAATGGCA
>NW_025124235.1:0-1079 GCF_004010195.1 Chiloscyllium plagiosum | reverse complement strand
GACAGTGCAGCACTCCCTCCGTACTGACCCTCTGACAGTGCAGCACTCCCTCATTAATGACCATCTGACAGTGCAGCGCTCCCTCCGTACTGAACCTCTGACAGTGCAGCACTCCCTCAGTAATGACCATCTGACAGTGCAGCGCTCCCTCCGTACTGAACCTCTGACCGTGCAGCATTCTCTCTGTACTGACCCTCTAACAGAGCAGCACTCCCTCAGTACTGACCATCTGACAGTGCAATGCTCCCTCCATACTGAACCTCTGACAGTGCAGCACTCCCTCCGTACTGACCCTCTCACAGTGCAGCACTCCCTCAGTATTGACCCTCTGACAGTGCAGCACTCCCTCAGTAATGACCATCTGACAGTGCAGCGCTCCCTCCGTACTGAACATCTGACAGTGCATCATTCTCTCTGTACTGACCCTCTGACAGTGCAGCTCTCTCTCGGCACTGACCATCTGACTGTGCAGCATTCCCTCAGTACTGACCCTCTGACAGTGCAGCACTCCATCAGTACTGCTCCTCTGACAGTGCAGCACTCCCGCAGTACTGACCCTCTGACGGTGCAGCACTCCCTCAGTACTGACCCTCTGAGAATGCACCACTCCCTCAGTACTGACCCTCTCACAGTGCACCACTCCCTCAGTACTAACCCTCTGAGAATGCACCACTCCCTCTGTACTAACCTCTGACAGTGCAGCTCTTTGACAGTGCAGCGCTCCTTTAGTTCTGACAGTCTTACAGTGCAGCACTCCCTCAGTACTAAACCTCTGAGAACACAACGTTCCCTCATACTGACCCTCTCACAGTGCAGCACTCCCGCAGTACTGAACCTCTGACAGTGCAGCATTCTCTCTGTACTGACGCTCTGACAGTGCAGCACTCCCTCAGTACTGACCATCTGACAGTGCAGCACTCCCTCAGTACTGACCATCTGACAGTGCTGGATTCCTCCGCACTGACCCTCTCACAGTGCAGCACTCCCTCAGTATTGACCCTCTGACAGTGCAGCACTCCCTCAGTAATGACCATCTGACAGTGCAACGCTCCCTCCGTACTGACCCTCTCACAGTGCAG
>NW_025124234.1:0-1079 GCF_004010195.1 Chiloscyllium plagiosum | reverse complement strand
GAATCTCAGTCAGTGACAGGGATTGAATCTCAAACAGTGACAGGGACTGAATCTCCGTCAGTGACAGGGATTGACTCTCAGTCAGTGACAGACATTGAATCACAGTCAATGACAGGGATTGAATCGCAGTCAGTGACAGGGATTGAATCTCCGTCAGTGACAGGGATTGTATCTCAGTCAGTGACAGGAATTGAACCTCAGTCAGTGACAGGAATGGTATTTCAGTCAGTGATAGGGATTGAATCTCAGTCAATGACAGGGATTGAACCTCAGTCAGTGACAGGAATTGAATCTTCATCAGTGACTGGGATTGACCCTCAGTCAGTGACAGGGATTGAATCTCAGTCAATGACAGGGATTGAATCTCAGTCAGTGACAGGGATTGAATCTCAGTCAATGACAGGGATTGAACCTCAGTCAGTGACAGGAATTGACCCTCAGTCAGTGACAGGGATTGAATCTCAGTCAATGACAGGGATTGAACCTCAGTCAGTGACAGGAATTGAATCTTAGTCAGTGACTGGGATTAACCCTCAATCAGTGGCAGGTATTGAATCTCAGTCAGAGACAGGGATTGAGCCTCAGTCAGTGACAGGGATTGAATCACAGTCAGTGACAGGGATTGAATCTCAGTCTGTGACAGGGATTGAATTTCATTCTGAGACAGGGATTGAGACTCAGTCAGTGACAGGGATTGAGCCTCAGTCAGTGACAGGGATTGAATCTCCGTTAGTGACAGGAATTGAATCGCATTCAGTGACAGGGATTGATCCTCAGTCAGTGACAGGGATTGAATCACAGTCAGTGACATGGATTGAGCCTCAGTCAGTGACAGGGATTGAATCTCAGTCAGTGACAGGAATTGAATCTCAGTCAGTGACAGGGATTGAATCTCAGTCTGCGACAGGGATTGAGTTTCAGTCAGTGAAAGGGATTGACCTTAGTCATTGACAGGGATTGAATCTCAGTCAGTGACGGGGATTGAATCTCAGTCTGTGACAGGGTTTGAATTTCAGTCTGAGACAGGTATTGAGCCTCAATCAGTTACAGGGATTGAGCCTCAGTCAGTGACAGGGATT
>NW_025124233.1:0-1079 GCF_004010195.1 Chiloscyllium plagiosum | reverse complement strand
CTCAGAGGCCACACTAGTTTAAACCCTCCTGAGTGACAACAGCGAAGCTGCCTGCCAGGAGATTGCTGCCAGTTCAGTTCCATCCCGTCCTTCTTTTGAACATCCTATCGAACTGCAAATCCCAATGATCCACATATCGGAGATTGCTGACAATTAAGATTCATCCCGTCCTTCTTGTGTATATCCTATCGACTCAGGATCTGATGGCATTGGGCGGAAGTGTGTTTATGTCAAAGCAATGATTATTATGGGTAAGGCAGATGAGCTTACAGCCGGATTCAATACATGGGACCATGATGTTGCAGCCATTACAGGCACTTAGTTTGGAGAAGGACAGGACTGGGCGTTCACTGTTCCAGAGTTTTGTTGTGTTGGACGAGATACAGAGGAAGGTAAAAGAAGTGGAGGAGCTGTATTACTAATCAGGGATAATGTTGAATTTGCACTCAGCGAGGTCGTACTGGAGGGCTCATCCACTGAGGCAATATGAGTACAGCACAAAAATAAAATTGATGCAATTACTGAGTTCGGATTATACTATAGTCCTTTCCACAGCCACCGAGACTTTGAGAACAAAAGTATGAGCCAGTTATGGAAAGGTGTAATAAAAACAGAGTTGTCATAGTGAGTGACTTCAACATCTCCAATATTGATTGGGACACCCTGAGAGCAAATGGCTTAGATGGGACAGAATTTGTTTTGTTTACTTGAAACAGTATGTGGATAGTCCACTACAGGAAGGGTCATACTGGACCTCGTGTTGGCTAATGAGCCTGGACAGTTGACTGACATTTCAGGGGGACAGCATTGTAGAATCATTTTGGAAACTCCTTCAGTTTTAAGATAGCTAAGAACATGGATAAGTCAGGACCTTTTGAGAAGCTATGGAATTGGAGTAAGGAAATTTACGTCAGTATCAGGCAGGAGCTAGGGAATGTTAATTGGGAGGCGTAGTTATCAGGCAAATCCACATTTTGTGTGTGGCAACTGTTTATTAAATTCTGATTGCAATATTATCTTGTGAACGTCCTCCCGACTGTTCGAAGTTCAACCTATTTTATTTGAACAGATATTTCGAA
>NW_025124232.1:0-1079 GCF_004010195.1 Chiloscyllium plagiosum | reverse complement strand
TGTCGGGGGTGATGGATTCGCAGGAGAACGTAGTACGAATAGCCTGATTTCTGGTATTGAGACTGGCTCTAATGTAATGAGAGGTACGTCGTGATGCAAGCAATCGATTGTGTTCAGGGACTCTCTAATCCGAGGTACAGACTGACGTTTCTGTGGGCAGCAGCGAAAAATCAGAATGGTCTTTTTCTTCACTTGTGCCAGGATCAAGGATGTCTCAGAGAGAGACTTCAGATACAGTTGAGAACAAAGATGAGTCAAACAGTCAGGGCAGGCAGGGACAAAGCAGAGAACAAACTAGCACTGATAAATTAAACTGCATTTAATTCATTGCATGATGCCTAACAGGGAAGGCAAATGACCTCAGGGCATGATGAAGATCATGGGACTTGGATATCGTAGCAATTACAGAAACATGGCTCAGGGATGGACCGTACTGGCAAATTAATGTTTCAGGATACATAATCTACAAGAATGTTAGAAAAGGAGATAAGAGAGGAGGGAAGTGGCGTTTCTGGTAATGGTTAGCTTTACAGCTGAACTGAGGGTGGATATTAAGGGAAATACCTCCAGGGAAATTATTTGGGTGGAACTGGGAAATAGGAAAGGAAAGATCTCTTTATTTGGATTATATTATAGACGCCCTAATAGTCAAAGGAAAATTGAGAACAAATTTGTATGGAGATGTCAGTTATCTGCAACAATAATAAAGTAGATATGTAAGGAAATTTAACTTGCCAAACAAAAACAGGAATTACCATCGTGCTAAGGGTTTAAATGGAGATGAATTTGTTAAGTGTGTACAAGAATATGTTATGTTTCAGTATGTGGATGCACCCACTAGAGAAGTTTGATAACTTTATCTCCTCTTGGGAAATAAGGCAGCGCAGGTGACTAAGGTGGAGCACTTTAGGGCCAGCGACCATAATAGTATTAGTTTAAAAATAGTGATGAAAAAGAATATTCAATCTCTTCCAGCAGCTCAAACCGTGCAAGCCTGGAAACACCCTTGCAATTATTTTCTGAACCCTTTCAAGTTTCACAACCTCTTCCGAAATGAGTGATACCAGAATTGTGCATAA
>NW_025124231.1:0-1079 GCF_004010195.1 Chiloscyllium plagiosum | reverse complement strand
GCCTTTTACCTTTCAGCCAGTTCTGTATCCAAAAGGCTAAATATCACTATACTCCATGAGATCTAACTTTGCTAAACAATCTCCAACGGAGAAACTTGTCGAGCACCTTACTGAAGTCCAAATAGATCACGTCAACCGCGCTGCCCTCATCAATCCTCTTTGTTACTTCTCTAAAAATGCTCAACATTGTGAGACATGATTTTCCACACACAAAGCCATGCTGACTATCACTAATCAGTCGTTGTTTTTCCAATTGCATGTAAATGCTTTCCCACAATATTCCATCCAACAACTTGCCCAGCACCGACATCTAGATCGTCAGACTCACCCTGGCTTTTCCTTAACTTCTTTCTTAAACAATGGCATCACGTTAATCAACCGCTCGTCTTCTGGCATCTCACCTGTGCCTATCGTTGAAATAAATATCTCAGCAAGGGGCCTAGCAATCAAATCCCCAGCTTACCACAGAGTCCTAGGATTGGAGATTTACCAAGCTTTATTCATCACCTCCTGTGTATGATGGACATTTTCAAGATGTCACGACTTATTTCCCTACATTCTGTATCTTTCCTGTCCTTCTCAATAGTAAACACTGATGCCAAATACTCAGTTAGTATCTCCCTCATCTCCTGCGGCACCATGCATAGGCTGCCTTGCTATCTTTGAGGGTTTCTATTTTTTCCGTAGTTAGCCTTTTGTTCTTAGTGTATTTATAAAAGCCTTTGGATTATCCTTAACCCTATTCAACAAGGCTATCGCATATCCCCTTTTTGCCTTTCTGATTTTCCTCTTTATTATACTCCAAAACTCGAAGGATTTTTTTTGGATTTTTGGACTGGAATATTTACATTTCGATAAAATAAACGAGGGCAGGACTTACACGAATTAAACGTAGGGCCATGAGCAGTGACATGGAAAAAAAAGTGGCAGAGCGGTTCAGGTCTTTGAAGTTTGTATCACATGTAGACATGGTGGTTAAGAAAGTGGTTAGCACACTTGCCTTCATTGCTCAGACCTCTGATACAGGAGTTGGGACGCTCTGTTGAAGTTGTAAAGGATGTTGGGGAGACCTCTTCTGG
>NW_025124230.1:0-1079 GCF_004010195.1 Chiloscyllium plagiosum | reverse complement strand
TGGTACCGGCTGGTCCCTTTGGTCCCTCCTCCTCGTTTTGTCACTGGCATCCAGAGAACGTTGGTTGACTTCTTCTGGGACAAAAAGATGCACTGGGTCGCTGCGCAGGTCCTGAGCCTCCCTAATGAGGAGGGCGGTCAGTCGCTGGTGTGCGTCTGCACCCAGATCGCGACTTTCAGCCTTCAGACCTTGCGGCGATACCTTTACGTCGAGCCTCCTCCTAGGTGGTGCGCCCTGGTGACGTATTTTTTCCACCAGGTGCGTAACCTTAACTACGACACGCAGCTCCTGTTCGTCGACCGTGATGGTTTGGAGGCCGCCCTCAGGAAGCTGCCTGTCTTTTACCAGGACCTGATCACTGTTTGGAACATGGTCGAATCGCATCGCGCCTACCGTCCGGCTGGAGTAGCGGGTGTTATCAGGAAACCTCTGCTCAGGAATCCGCACCTCCGTACTCATGGGTTCGATTGGCTGTTGGAGGGGAGGGCCGTGGCTGCAAGGGTGACCAGGGGCAGGGACGTGCTGGGTGCCGGGAACCTAGGCTGAACGCTGCCGCAGGACATAGCAAGCAGGGCAGCGGTAGACGTCAGGTATATGGCCACTGTCATTCGACCTTAGAACGGCGGTGCTCGGACCTGACATAGTGCCTCAGTTGGAGGATGCTCAGGTGTGTGGTGGGATCCCGTCCGCGCTCACCCCAGCCCGGACGGAATTTCACATTGGCCCCAAGGTCCCATACTTTCCCTGGGAACCTGAGCCAACTCCAGAATTTTAGTTTCGTTCCCTTCAGGGACGTATCACGGCGGGCCCTGTGTAGACTGCTGCTGCACATTATCCACCTCTTCTCCCTCATCCACCGCCCAGACACGCCTTGGCGTGCCCATTTGCCTCCGGGTGGTGGAGATCCCCAGTGGAGGGTTCTCCATGTGGGAGTCCTCCCCCTTTCTCTCGGGGATCTGGGATGGAGGGTGCTGCACGCAGCGGTCCCCTCGAACTACAGATTGCGGTGGTTCACGGACTCCCAGCCCAACTGCTTGTTCTGTGGTGCTGTGGAGTCCTTGGACCCGTGTATATTGGGT
>NW_025124229.1:0-1079 GCF_004010195.1 Chiloscyllium plagiosum | reverse complement strand
CATTCCATTTCTGAGCTCTTTTCTACAGCTTGTCATCCTCTGAAGCTGTGCAAGATAAGATTTGTAGCTCGGGTGCTCGTTGCTGTGGTTATGTTCGCCGAGCTGGAAATTTTTGTTGCAAACGTTTCCTCCCCTGTCTAGGTGACATCCTCAGTGCTTGGGAGCCTCCTGTGAAGCGCTTTTGTGGTGTTTCCTCCGGCATTTATAGTGGCCTGTCCCTGCCGCTTCCGGTTGTCAGTTTCAGCTGTCCGCTGTAGTGGCCGGTATATTGGGTCCAGGTCGATGTGTTTGTTGATGGAGTTTGTGGATGAGTGCCATGCTTCTAGGAATTCCCTGGCTGTTCTTTGTTTGGCTTGCCCTATCATGGTAGTGTTGTCCCATTCGAATTCATGTTGCTTGTCGTCTGCGTGTGTGAATGAATTCGACTGGGACAAGAGTACCATGAAAGGGCAAGCCAAACAAAGAACACCTAGACAGGGGATGAAACATTTGCAACAAAAATTTCCAGCTCGGCGAACACAACCACAGCTGTGCTGGATCCTTGCTTCCTCCACCTTATGTAAGCTGTCTTCTTTCTTTTGATGAGAATCACCTCTGTTCTCGTCATTCAAGGCTCCTTAATCTTACTCCTTCTTGAATGTTTCAGAGGAATAAATTTATGCATCACTCGCACCAACTGCACCTTAAACTTTCTCCACATGTCTGTTGTGCCCTTTCTGTGCAACAATTGCACACAATCTGCATTCCCAACTCCTGTCTGATAGCGTCATAATTTCCTTTTCCCCAATTAAATATCTTCCCATGGTAACGTGGCTATGGTAAATCTGAGGCAGTTGTGATCACTGTCACCAAAGTCTTCTCCATTGCTCATTGTCGTGCACCAAATCCAAAGTAGCCTCTCCCCTTGTCGGCCTGTCAATATACTGAGGAAGGAAACCCTCTGAACACAGACAAAAAACGGCTCCATTCAAACCATCTGAATGAAGGAGGTTCCAGTCAATATTGGGAAAGTTGAAGTCGCCCATAACAACAACCCTGCTCCATCGGCATTTTTCCAACATCTGCCGGCCTTTGAGTTC
>NW_025124228.1:0-1079 GCF_004010195.1 Chiloscyllium plagiosum | reverse complement strand
AAATGTTACCTTTTATGACTAATTTCAGCTGTGGATACTGTGAAGAACCGGGAAATCTAATGTCTCCAGGGACAGTTGCTGTGATCAGGAAGTAAGTTTGCTCCAGTTTGGGTATAAATGATCCTTGATTCAAAATTCAAAGACGTGAAAGGAAATTGCTGGAGAGCTGTTGTTTAGATTGTTCAGGGGCTTCCTCTTGAAAACATGTGACAGCAGTGCAACAAACACCTTTGCAGACCCGACCACAGCAAATTTGCATCCCTAATGCTTGCTTTGTTCCTACTGATTGATGCTCTTATTTAACTAGAACAACAGAAATCATCCAAATACAACCCGAAAGAATTGCGAATGCTGTAAATCAGAAAGAAAAACAGAGTTGCTGGAAACGCCATTGCTTTAAAACATTCAAATCTCTTCGGTGAAACGTTTCCCCTTCATCAGCCCGTTCCGAAACGTTTTATCTCCCATTGACCTCTCTGGTCTATACTGCAAGGAAAAATCCCATCTCCCCGACATTCTCTGCCTCTCCCCCTACCTGTGCTCTGACTTCTTGCCAACCAGTTATGTAAGTTTGACAAAAAAAATCACCAACTCATGCAGTCATCCTTCTGCAGTGTGAGCAGTTTTTAAAAAAAGCTGAATAAGTGCTGTAATACTGAATCCAGATCCTTCAGCCATTCCAGCAGCTGGCACACAATTGTATATGCAGACAAATGCTGATTTCAGTGACTAAACTTGCCTGTTCAATTGCAAGCCTGACAAAGTTGACAGCCGAAACTGTGATGGAGATGGGAAACCGTGCCTTGCAAATCTAAGGCGGTCTCGAAAAAGTATGTTTGATACGATATGTGACCATGATTTTGCTTCATTCAGAGTACAAGAAAGTGTAAGTAAGTTGCTGGTGGGCAGGCAGTTATGGTACGATAACGTACAGACCCCTCATGAAAACACCACACAGCAGTGCAGAGATTACCACTCCCGACCATAGCAATCACATACTGCCTCTCCATTATCCACATTGTTCTTTGGGTCGGAGAGTTCTTTTTAAAACAAACAGTTTTAGGGGAGGACATCAAGGA
>NW_025124227.1:0-1079 GCF_004010195.1 Chiloscyllium plagiosum | reverse complement strand
GGAGACAGCGTGCTGATAGAGGGTTGGGTATGTATGTTTCTGCATATATCTGTTTAATGGCAGGAGACAGGGTGGTGGTGGAGGGTTGTCTGTATGTTTCTGTAAATTTGTGTTAATAGCAGGAGACATCGTGGTGGTGGAGAATGGTGAGTGTGTGTTTCTGTGTATAACTGCTTAATGGCCAGAGACAGGGTAGTGCTGGAGTTTTGCGTGTGTATTTCTGTCTGTATTTGTTTAATTGCAAGAAACAGGGTGGTCGTGGAGGGTTGTGTGTGTGTGTTTCTGTGTATATCTGCTTAATGACAGGAAACAGATTTGGTGTAAAGGGTTGTGCGTGCGAGTGTGTGCATTCCTGTGTATATCTGTTTAATGGCAGAAAACAATGTGGTGGTGAAGGGTTGTGTGTGTGTGTTTCTGTGTATGTCTGTTTAATGACAGTAGACAGGGGGATGGTGTCAAGATGTTTGTGTGTTTCTGTTTATACCTGTTTAATTGCCAGAGAGTGTCTGATTATGGACCATTGTGTGTGTGAATGTTTGTGTGTGTTTCTGTGTAGATCTGTGTAATGGCAGGAGCAAGGATGGTCGTGGAGGGTAGTATGTGTGTGTTTCTGTTTATATCTGTTTAATGGCAGGAGACAGTGTGGTCGTGGATAATTGTCTGTGTGTGTTTCTGTGTATATCTGTTTAATCACAGGAGACAAGGTGGTCATGGAGTGTCTTGTGTGTGTGTGTCTATTATATTTGTTTCATGGCAGGAGACAGGAAGGTGGTTTAGAGTTTTTGTGTGTGTTTCTGCGTATATCTCTTTATTGACCATAGGCAGGGTGTTAGTGGAGGGTTGTGTGTGTGTGCGTTTCTGTGTATATCTGCTTAATAGCAGGAGACAACGTGGTGGTGGAGGGTTGTGTTGTGTGTTTCAGTGTATATCTGTTTAATTGAAGGAGACAGCGTGCTAATGGAGAGTTGTGTGTGTGTGTGTTTCAGCATATATATGTTTAATGGCAGGTGGCAGGGTGGTGGTGGAAGGTTGTGTGCTTATGTTTCTGTCTTCCGCCCCCAGTGACGTCAGCAACCTAC
>NW_025124226.1:0-1079 GCF_004010195.1 Chiloscyllium plagiosum | reverse complement strand
TCCCGAACTCGGGCCCCGCCCCCCGTACCCGGAGAAGCACGTGATATTCTCTGTTGCTCTTGGCTGTCAATTTGATCGTCTTGTTGCTGGTTGCGATCAGTCAGCATCATTGGACAATAAGCATCAGCGTTTTCCTCCGGACTGACATATCTTAAATTGGTCTGGGTTTCTGTTCTTTTGCAATGTAACTCCATGGTCAGTTAATGACTTCATTCGACCTGGACTCAATGCGTATCTTTGAAAGCTTTGCTAGTATCTAGTTACTTGTGAATTGATTTCTGAGTCTTATTCTCTGGTGCTTTGATTTGGTTTATTGTAGTCACATGTATCTGATTACAGTGAAGTGCTTTGTTTTGCGAGCAGTACAGGAAGATCATAACAAACATGGACATACTGATGATAGGGTACTTAAAGTGAGGTATACAAGGTTATGGCTGCACGGGATGTGTGCAAAGCAAGATCAACATTAGCAACATGACTCAGCAAGATGGTGGCAACTCTGTAGAACTGCTGTGGACAGCTCTGCCTAACAGCCAAGGTATACTGGTGGTTTTTGCCATCCCTGGCCAACTTATGTGGTGGAATTATTAGTTTAAAACCTTACAGAACACATATTTGTTCATATTTGGAAGTGGGAAGGATGCCAAAGGGAAAAGGAGCGAGCAAACAGCATCAGGGAGGACACTCCCCTGCAGCACCAGACATACCAGAGACAGCAGCCTCTCCTGACCCCCCGGGACCTGACAGACTCCAGACTCACAGGTATTAGCTGCAGTGATGGAGAGACTTACTTTGAAAGATGGGGCTGCGATTGAGGAGATGCGGGGGGAGATTCGTGCCAAGGTCCAACCTATCACATCCATGCTGCAGAAGCATGAGCAGGAGATCTAGGGCCTCGGGGAGTGACTGGAGGGAGGTGGAGGGTCGAACTAAGGCTTTGGAAGCTGCGATGGAGTCCTCATCCAGGTGCTGGAGCGAGAGGTGCGGGCCTTGTGAGACCATATCGACGACCTTGAAAATCGAGGCTCGAGGAAGTTGAGCAGCCAGTCAGCTTCTTTGAAAGCTGGCTGCTGAAGTTT
>NW_025124225.1:0-1079 GCF_004010195.1 Chiloscyllium plagiosum | reverse complement strand
GAAGGTATCAGGCTCAAACAATCATGTCAGAAGACTTCAGAATCAATCAATTGTGTGGGAAGAATGGGTTCTGCTTCATGATGGTATAACTGGTCAGGAATGAGCAAACCGTGAGCAGGTGAAGTGATGGCCAGTGGCATTATTGCTAGAGCATGTATCCCAAACCTCAGATAATGTTCAGGGGAGTCAAGTTTGAATCCCACCATCAGAAATGGGGGAATGTGAAAACAATTATATTAAAGATAATAATTAATAATCCATAAATAATTATGAGACAATTGCTGATGTACAAAAAGTACAAACACTTGTCATTTCGAGAAGGACATCTGCCTATCCTCACGTGGTCTGCACAAAATACCCACAGCAAAGTGTTTGTGTCTCAATCCCTCTGAAATGGCCGAGCAAGTTACTCAGTTCAATGGCAGCTAGGGCTGGGAAAGAAAGGCAGGTCAGACAGAGATACCAACATCTCATGAGTTAATAAAAACAATCCCGTTGCACTGGGCCCCACTGGAACCATGATGGGACCAGTGTCCTGGCCAATCATGTCGGTAGGTTTATGGACAGGGCTGTAACACAGTGATCTGTGCAGGAACCATTGCTGGTTATTATGTACATTAATATCTCGGATGTGAAAGCAGAAGGAATCATTAGTAGATTTACCGATGACATGAAAGGTGAGGCTGTTGTCCACAGTTAGGGGGATAGTCTCAGGCTGCAGTCTGATATCGATCAGATAATAGACTGAGCAGAGTAATGGCAGACAGAGTTTACTTCTGATCACTGTGAGGTAATGCACTGTGGGAAGTCTAATAAACGAATGGTATACATCATGAATGCGAGGTCAATGCTAACCGTACTCTAAAACTCCCGGAGTACTGAGGAACACAGGAACCTTGGTGAGCAAGTCCCTGGATGTCTGAAGGTGTCAGCACAGGTAGACAGTCATTATGTAAATGGCCCAACTGGAGAATGGGGCTAAACCTGACCTCCCCTTGGGAAACAAGTTAGGGAACAGGACTGAGCTGTTATTGGGGGAGCATTTTGGACAGGCCTGGTCCACAAGTTCAAGTTATAAA
>NW_025124224.1:0-1079 GCF_004010195.1 Chiloscyllium plagiosum | reverse complement strand
ACTGCACTCAATCATTTAATGTAACACACTGCAAGTGCACCTACAACGAGTTGAGGTTTTGCCATTCATTCAATGAAACAAACTGCATGCATTCACTCATTGAAACAAACAGCATGCATTCATTCAAGTAAGCAAACTAGACTTATTAATTCAATGAGTAGAGGTTCTCTCATTTACACATTGTTTTAAGTTGGACTGATTCATTCAAGAAAACAAACAGCATGCATTCATCTATTGTAACAAACTGCATACAATGATACAGATGAGCGTGTTATTTCAATTCTCACACGTTTTCAATATCACCAGGATAATATTTTACTTCAATGAAACAAACTGCATTCAGTCAATCATTGAATCAAACTTCAATCGTTGATTCAGTGAAACAAACGTTCTACATTGATTGAAAGAAACATGCTTTGATTCCTTGAAACAAACTGCATGCATTCATTCAATGAAAGAGACAGGGCTTGTTAATGCTTTAAGTTGACCTTCACCTCTTTATTCAATGTTTCAAACTAATCTCATTCACGCAAGCAAACAAGCATCAATTTGATCAAAATTCAATGAGTAGAGCTTCTCTGATTTATTCAACGTCTCGAGTTTAACGCTTTTATTCAAATAAACACACTGCATTCATTCAATCATTGAATCAAACTTCAGTCATTGATTCAGTGAAACAAAAGTTTTACATTGATTGAAAGAAACAAACTGCATGCATTTATTCCTGGAAACTAACCACATGCATTCATTCAATGCAACTGACTGGATGTGGTAATTCACTGATAAGAGCTTCTGCCATTCTTTCCATGTGCCAAGCTTTAGTTTATCATTCAATGAGACAAACTGCGCGCGTCAATTTAATGGGTTGAGCACCTCTCATGCATTCAATATCAAGAGTTTAACACATCGATTCAGTGAAACTAATTGCACCTATTCGTTCATTGAAACGAACTGCATGCATTCATTCAATGAACCAGACAGTTCACTGTGTTAATTCACTGAGTAGAGCATCTGCCATTCTTTCAATGTGCCAAACTAAACTTTAACGTTCAATATGCCAAACTGCGCGTGTGAATTCA
>NW_025124223.1:0-1079 GCF_004010195.1 Chiloscyllium plagiosum | reverse complement strand
ATTGGGCAACCATTAAAGACTCTGTTGTATTTCATTGGGTTATGGACTCATGCAGAGACACAAACAACTTGTGTTGAAAACAGTGTTTGATTTGCAAATGGAACAGCTGAGAGGAATTTAGAGTTTGCACACTTGGTTAAGCAGCAACGTGTCACAGCCAGGATTTATGAGGCTCAACTCCCTAACTTGGGCTGTTCTGGAATGTGAGTGCCTCATTAGCCTTGGAAGGAAGGAAGGAATAAACAAAAGCTGACAAACTGAGATATGAAGCAAGTTAGAAAATGTTACAGAGAGACACACACAGGCAGAAGTTTGCAGGAAAGTTAACGCTTCATAATCTGGTTTCAATGCACATTAGCCTGGGTATAGTACTGATATCACAGGGGCCTCAAACAGGGGACTCCCTCAATACTCAAACCAAAACATGGGTGCCCCCTGCTGGACTGGTTTGTGTTCGTTCTTTGCTGCTGCCTTTTCAGTTGATGATGTCCATTATTGTGGCACCCAGATTTTCGGAAAGCAGCTAGAAAAAGATCTGAAGCGTATTTAATTTGTAAAAAAACAAGATGCATACTCTAAGGGATGCCCTGTGTTTGTTAACCACTTCCTTGCCTGGTCAGCCTTTACTGGTTTACAACTTGTATATATAGAATCACCTCGCGTACATTGTCATGAATATTGTCTAATATGAGTAGATGTATTTAGTAGATGAATCAAAACCATCTCAATGACTGAAACAGCTGACACTGCATTGTTGGTCAAATGGGAAATATTTGCATCAGTTAATGAAAACTCTTCAAAGTATACAGTCACGGGTACGTGAAGCTGAAGAATTAGGAGCGGGGCATATTGGAGCCTGCTTCCTCGGGCAGAGAATTCCGCTGATACACTACTCTCTGGGAAAACCAGCAGCGCTCACTTCCTCCTCCTCATCTCTGTCCTAAGCCTACTCCCCCAAAGCGAGGGGCCTAGTCTCAGCCACCAGCAGAAATGACTGGATAGGGTAGGGCTTCATCCTCTCAGTGCAAAGAATTCCCACTTTCCAACAAAATCCCGGAGTTGCTTGCTGTCTCACAAAT
>NW_025124222.1:0-1079 GCF_004010195.1 Chiloscyllium plagiosum | reverse complement strand
AGTACACAGTGTGAGAGTGTTCTCTCATGTTTGCAGTACACAGTGTGCCAGTGTTCTCTGGGGATTGAAGCACACAGTGTGAGAGTGTTCTCTGGTGTTTGGACGGCACAGTGTTAAAGTGTACTCTAGGGATTGAAGTACGCAGTGTGACAGTGTTCTCTGGGGATTGAAGTGCACAGTGTAACAGTGTACCCTGGTATTTGAAGTGCTCAGTGTTACAGTGCTCCCAGTGTTTGAATTACACAGTGTGACATTGTTCCCTGTGGATTGAAGTGCACAGTGTCACAGTGTACCCTGGTATTGGAAGTGCTCAGTGTTACTGTGCTCCCAGTGTTTGGAGTACACAGTGTGACAGTGTTCCCTGGGGATTGAAGTACGCAGTGTGACAGTGTTTCCTGGTGTTTGAAGTGCACAATGTGACAGTGTTTCCTGGTGTTTGAAGTGCACAGTGTGACAGTGTTCCCTGGTGTTTGATTTACACAGTGTGACAGTGTTCGCTAATGTTTTACATACACAGTGTGAGAGTGTTCCCAGGTTATTGCAGTACACAGTGTGATAGTGTTCCCTGGCAATTGAAGTACACAGTGTCACAGTGTACCCTGGTATTTGAAGTGCTCAGTGTTACAGTGCTCCCAGTGTTTGGAGTACACAGTGTGACAGTGTTCCCTGGGGTTTGAAGTACGCAGTGTGACAGTGTTCCCTGGTGTTTGAAGTGCACAGTGCGACAGTGTTCCCTGGGGTTTGAAGTCTCCAGTCGACAGTGTTCCCTGTGGTTTGAAGTACACAGTGTGACAGTGTTCTCTGGTGTTTGCTTTACACAGTGTGACAGTGTTCTCTGGGGTTTGAAGCACACAGTATGACAGTGTTCCCTAGTGTTTTACGTACACAGTGTGAGAGTGTTCCCTGGGAATTGCAGTACACAGTGTGACAGTGTTCCCTGGCGATTGAAGTGCACAGTGTGAGAGTGTTCCCTGATGTTTGAAGTACACAGTGTGAGAGTGTTCTCTCATGTTTGCAGTACACATTGTGCCAGTGTTCTCTGGGGATTGAAGCACACAGTGTGAGAGTGTTCTCTGGGG
>NW_025124221.1:0-1079 GCF_004010195.1 Chiloscyllium plagiosum | reverse complement strand
CCCTTATCCTGACAGAGCGGGGAAGGTTATTGATATTTGTCCTGTACTGCTGGGCATTTCTTCAGACCGCAGATACTGCACTGAGCTGGGTGGTGAGCTCAGACCATGCTCGGTGGGTCTGGTGGTGTGGCCCACTCTGGGAAGATAATGGTCCCCCTCTGTACTAGCCCATCCACCTGGCTCTCCGTGCTCCTGTCGACAAACCGTGGTGTAATTACCCCTTATCTGCCAGGCTCGGGGTAAACTGTGCAGGGCAGCTCCAAACGGAGAAAGCACAACCGTGTGCTCAGTGGCCTTTTAAAGATGGCGCCAGTGTCATGGATCATGGAATATCAAGGGACACCCGGTCGATGGTAAGTACCTCCAGCCATATTGGGTTGGAGAATCGGGCTAGTATTGAATGAGAGGGACACCATGGGATGGGTGGTTAATGAGGTGAGTTCGATAAGATAGCACCAGGAAACTAGTTCGGCCCAGTGTAGATGATCCCTCTGTCACAGTCAATGGAAATGGCACTGAGACAAATTATTGTTAGATTTAGCCCAATGAGTCAAAGACTCTGTTGACCCGACACCCAGATAGAAAGCTGCAGAACAAATACTCATCCAAAACTCTGCATCATCTGAACTCTCACCAATATAATGTTCACCTACAATTCCTGGAAACACTTATGTTACAGGATGCTGTTAAAATGTTTTCATTTCTGCATTCTAAAACCTGGGAACACATCCTTTCATAACACTGTCTCTCAGTGTCCCCCTCTCTGTCTATTTCCCATATCCCTGCCATTTGTTATTGTTTAAACTGATTCCCCCTCCATCTCTGTATCTCTGTGGCAGGGATGTTCACACTCATAGCACCCCCTTGTCAGGGCACAATGGAGATATTGAGTTGTAAATGGACGTGAGCTGCACATCCTGTCACTTCCAGCCCGGGCTGCAAGTTTCCCCACGCTGGGCAGTGATCTATCACAATGTTACAGATCAATGCACTGGGGTGATGTGCACAGTCCTACATGCTGGGAGGGTAACTGCTCCTAGTTTACAGATAGTGCACTGAGGTGGGGTACACAGTCCTAC